>NC_140966.1:36047868-36157868 GCF_056783735.1 Eptatretus burgeri | reverse complement strand
ATTTACTGCACAAGGGAACTGTTTATGATTAAGCCGTGCCCTCAAGAAACCGTTAATATTTCTCTTGATCATCTCCACCTTAAGAAATATCTCATATATAATGAGGCTAAAAAAAAAACCTTTGGAACTAGAACTGCACTCGGTAGAGCACATAGTCTCATCTCACATGCTCATTCTAAACAAAAATACCATCATTAACAGAACACGCAGCTATTATAGCCCATATACCCATATCATCCATGCACCCTATTATGCCACATACATTGCCATTATCCATTGCTTTATTAATTGATTATTAGGATATTTAACAACCACTTTTGTGCACATTAAGGCTAAATTGCATCAATGAAGATGAATATGAAAAAAATTCAAAGTATATTCCCCATGGCTAGTCAATCATATGTCTGAAGTTTCACAGCAATCTGTTAAGTGGTTCTGGAGTAGAAGATTTTATAAATGTTTTTATTTTCAATCCAATATGGCCACCAGACCACAAGACTGATGATGTCACAAGTTTAATTGCTCACTCACATGAGATCATAGATGAGATATATGGAGTTTCAGATTTTTCAGATGAGGATTTTAATGAAACCAATTATGGCTGGAATGCTACTTCACCGATGATGTTTTTGTTATCACCCACACTATATGCCTTCAACATACCCTATGGAGAGGTGATGACACATGCAAAGTTTCAATATTTTTCCTTGAATGGTTTCAGAGATGTCCGAATGTTTCCCATACCATGTGACCCATGATATTCAAAGTTATCAATATAATATTGTCTATCTGACATAGGTTCTTTATACTATCTGCCCAAACTTTTTAAAGAGTGTTCCTTCAATGAAGGAATTATTTTGTTCGCCAGAAAATGCTCAATTCTCAAGTATTCTCTTTTGCAGCACCAAGCATCTTTTCTTATACTTTTCTTACTGCATTCTGGAATAGGCCTACATACCATCTTCGTTTAAAATTTACACAAAACCAAAAATTCCTCAAATTCTTCTCAAAGGGTCAAATTGTCGATGTCAACCCGAATTGGAGAACAACCCTGCTTTGCTGTTGTTATCCTTCTCACACCTTCGGCCCATGCAATTGTTGAAATGAATGAGCATCTCCAATGGCAGAATAAGAAGTTAAAAAAAAAAAACTGCAGAAATTGTACAACCCATCACAATGCTTTTTACTTCCCAAGTCTTGCCAGCGAAGAGTATATTTAAATGCAAATTGCATGCTGAGTTTACCAAAATACCTCTTCAGGAGGATCAGCACATCCTTGAAAATGCAAAAGGGTTGTGGCCTCAATCATCTTACGGAGGTGGGACCGAATCAGGTATTAACCAAGTCCAGCCACACCATTGATAGACGATTTGCCCGTTCTTTCTAGTCTTCTGACTGGTGTCCCATATAATAGCTGAATGCTTCTTGCAGCCTGAAAACCCTGGAATTTCTGCTATTTGTGTTCATGAATGAATTTGCCATTATAAGGTTTGTTAAACGATTGCATATTATTGAAAAGAAGACCTTGTCTTCTCTATTAAGCGAGACTAATAACCTCCCCCTTTGCATTACTAACCGTCGGCCCCCTGAGCAGTGTGGCTACCCGTATGTACACTTTTGCCAAATAATGAATAGTAACTCTGGTCTCAAACACCTTTGTCGTGAGCAATGAAACCAGGGATCCTGGAGGAGATGGGATGGCGAAGGGGACGAGTGGGAGTGAGAAGGATGTGAGGGTGGGGAGAAAGGGGGAGAAAAAGAGACAATAAGGGAAAGGGAAGTCATAAAATGAACATACACACCAATACGAGTACACCTGTGTCGCAATTAAATCTTTTGAATAATTTTTTTCAGTGGTGCATTGCCACTGGTTACTTGCCACACTTTTCTACACGGGGAACAAAACGGCCGAGCTAAGCCACGTTTCTGGCTAATTGATGTCTGGCTTTTATTTTATTTTAATATGGCATATTTATACAAACGTTAAGACATTGCATATAATAACTTTGCAAAAAAAAAAAAACTCAATTTTCCGTACAAATGCATGCAAGAATGAAAATGACTCGAAGATACTAATTGGATTCAGATTTTGAGATTCCATGCAAGGGGTTTTTGAGGCCCAAGGAGCGGACAAGCAAACTTCATAAATAGCGGAACATGTGAAACTGTCCCAATTAAAACTTGTACAGCGAGATCAGCAAATTGTGAAAAACAGTCTCATGAGAATGTCTTTGCATATTTGGAGGCCTCGCATGTTTGCAGGTAATTATGGCAGTAATGGAAACCGATGACCCGATTAATTGAAGCCATGTTATGCGTTTGAAAATAAAGCAGACAAATTAATGCACTTTAATTGCATTTCTATCGCAGAAGCGTGCCCTCAACTGCCCCTTGAACAAAGTTGCTATGGACAACTCGAATAGACAAACTGAGCAGCTGGTCGTATTATCCACACCCATCATCAAATGAATCGTTGTTCTCACCTACTGCTTGTTATCTTGTCCAACCAACTGACTTTTACATTTTGTTGAAGGTCGAAAGGTATTTTAAAGTGACATCTGTTCCATTGCGAGGAAGGTCCTTCATATCATGCACGCAAAAAGAACGGAATTCTTTACCCTCACCCTCTCCCCTCCACCAGATGGCCCATATACTCCTCTTTTCTCCTTACTCCGATGTCATCACGACTTTATGCATTTCTATAGAGTACGGTAGAAGTGCCCCTGAATGCACATGTATGACGCACACACCCTTTTGTTCAGTATTCTCAAAAACTGAGGGTATAGGCACAGTCCCAGAGGTTCGATTGACTTACCCAAAGTTAACAATGTGCAGTTGCCCTCATGGATCAAATACCTTTCCACTGTGATGCAAAATGTCATTGATTAGCTGAGCAAAAAGCACGTGCAAGTGTGTGTGTGTGTGTGTGTGTGTGTGTGTGTGTGTGTGTGTGTGTGTGTGTGTGTGTGTGTGTGTGTGTGTGTGTGTGTGTGTGGAGAGAGGCGAGAGGAGAGAGGAGAGAGGCGAGAGGAGAGAGGAGAGAGGAGAGATTCAAAAAATTATTGAACAACTGCACACATATTTACAATTACAACTTTCTATTCTTCATCCAAAGTTTTAGCTTTTTAAAAGTTAACTTTAAACGTTATTTAAACTTTGTGATTAAACAAGCAAGCACAAATTCTAAATCCTTCACTGTAAATAAATCCTGAACTAGAAGGGCACTCGGGAGAGCTACACTTCCACCACGAAATGCCTGATCCACAAGAACATATTGGGCCCCACTACATTTTTGAAATATCTTGCTCTATATCGTTTATGACCCGATCTCTCAGTCGTGAAGAATCACTTGAAAAATTAAATAATTCTCGTATCCAGATTCGGATTCAGGTCTTCACCAAAATCGAAACAATTCGCCCATGACACACACACACACACACACACACACACACACACACACACACACACACACACACACACACACGCACACACACACACACACACACACACACCCGCACACACACACGCACACACACACACACACACACACACACACACACACACACACACACACACACACACACACACACAGTTTCATTCAAATCCTTCCACAACATTTTGAGATATCGCGTTCTATATTGGTTTAGCCCTATATCTCAATGGTGAAGAATAACTTGAAAAATGATCAGATCCGGATTCGGATCTTCACCAGAATTGAATAATTTCTTCCTTCAAACACAGCCAAAATGTCCACAAAGTTTCATCCGAATCCATCCGCAACTTTTTCATATATCATGCTATATATAGTTTTTGGCAGATCTCTCAGGTCAGGTCAGGTCAGGTTGGGGAGCATGCACCAGAGCAGCGCGTCGCTGTGTCCACTTTCTGCCGGTACTCCAGGGGCCTCCTTATGGCCATCCCACAGGCAGATGCCAGGCCCATCCCCATCTCCTTGAGATGCTGATTAACCTGCTGCAACCACGAGGCACATAGTCGGCCCATTGGCCTCCTCCACCCATGGGGCTCCCTCGCTGAGAGAATCTGGTGAGCAGAATGAGCATCAGGAAAATGAGCCACATGTCCATACAGCCACAGCTGATGCTCATGGATTATGCAGGTAACAAATCATATTTGAGTCTCTCTCAGCTACTGCTCGTTGGACACAAAGTCTGACCAGCGATAGCCAAGGATTCGCTGAAGAGACTTGGTACCAAAGGAATTAAGTCTCCCTCTCAGATCCTGTGTCACATCCATAGAGCAAGACTGGAAGCACCAAGGACCTGAAGATTCAGACTTTCATTCTCCCATACAGGTACCAGCAGCGCCACACCCCATTATCCAGTGAATCCATGACTCCCCAGGCCTGACCCAGACATCTGCTGACCTCTGGCTCAAAGCCAGCAGAGACATGAATATCAGTGCCAAGGTAAGTGAATCTCTCTGTGACCTCAACATCCTCAACACAAACAGATACAGACAGGATAGCAGCATCCAAGATGTCATTGAAAGCCTGGATCTTAGATTTGACTCAAGAAACCCGTAATCCCAGCGGCTCCGACTCCTCATTCAGCACCTCAAAGGTCCCCAAAATGATATCTAGAGCCTGCAAAGATGACTGCATCACCTGCAAAATCAAGGTCAGAGATCTTGACATTCCCAAGCGATGCACCACAGCTTGATCTCTCCGACATCCTCCCCAGAATCTAGTCCATACAAGTGCTGAAAAGTTTGCGAGTTGGTGCACACCCATGACGAACTCCAGTAACAACTGGGAATAAGTCCGAGATGGTACAATCACATCTTACAGCACTCTCAGTACCAGAGTATAGTTCAGATATCAGATCGATCAGTTTTGGTGGCACCACACAAAGACCAAGATTCCTCCAGAGGGTATCCCGACTCACTGAATCAAATGCTTTGTAGAGATCAACATAGGCTGCAAGCAGCCCCTGCCGAAACTCTTGCCTGCGTTCGGTGAGGTCCCAAAGAGCAAGGATACGGTCAATCGTTGGCCTCTTTGGTGGAAAGCCTTACTGCACTGGACGCTAGTGCTCAAGCAAATGGAAGCGCACACTATCTAGAATTATCCGAGCAAAGAACTTGCCCGGCACTGAGAGCAGCGTCACCCCTCGGTAGTTGTTGCAGTCTTGGTGATCACCCTTCCCTTTCCAGAGAGGGACAACAAGGCCCTCTTCTAATCAGTTGGGATGATGCCTGTGTTCCAGGCAGAGCACAGAACTGCATGCAACGACACGAGTGCAGCATTTCCACCAGCCTTGAGAAAGTCAGCATGGATGCCACACATCCCTGGAGCTTTACTGGATTTCAACCAGTTCACTGCAGCCTGCGTTTCCACAAATGAAGGTGGACCACAGTTGATTGGAGTGTCAGCAATGGGGATTGTAAATCCCCTGACATCCAACTCGACAGCTGGTGGATCAGCCTGGTACAGCCCCTCAAATAACTGGCCCCGCAGGACTTCACTTCGGACTCCTCTGTCAAGAGCCTACCACCCTCTGCTCGAACTGCAGTGCACCGAGGGATGGGCTTGGAGGAACGCAATGCGTGAATTCCCCTGAAAGCAGGACAAGCATCATTTGACCACAGGTGATGTTCTACCCCCTCACAGATTCCTCGCACCTAGGCCTCCTTGTCCACCCTTAGCGCACGTACAGTTTTACGCCTCAGCTCCCTGATCAGCTCAGCTATTCAGCCTGGCCCTGCGACTCTGATCAATGGTATCCAGTGTCCCTTGAGAGACAAAATTCTTCTTTGCCCTGCGGTGAGTTCAAAGACATCTACCGGCAAAATCAAGAACGGTGGTCTTGAAGGCACTCCACAACTCTTCAGGATCCCCCAAAGCACCCAGACCCCCCCCCCAAATCTCCACTAAGCCCGTTCGCAAACTCCTCAGCCACCCTCTAATCCTTGAGCTTGCCAACATCCAGCCTAGGCTGGGGTGGTACCATTCTCCTTGGTTTAAGCTGCAACTTCCGAGTTGCTACAACAAGCCTGTGGTCAGTATTGAGGAACTGAACACTCCGGTAGACCCTTCAGTTCTGGATCATCCTCCAGCAACCATCAACGAGCACATGGTCAATCTCCTTTGCCACACCGCTAGTGCTGGAATACCATGTTCAGCATTGAGCCTGTCGGTGCAGAAACCATGAACCAGCCACCCTAACTTCTTGCAAAGTCCAGGAACTTAGTGCTATTCTGGTTCACAGTTCCAGACCCGTGGGGATCAACATATGTTGTGGGGATCAACACAATTGACACATCAACATTTAATCATCCCTATCAGTTCCAGTCGATGCATTGAAATCCCCCAAGACCACATGAGTATCTCGCTGGCTCACTGATCAACCACGGACTCGACTGTGGCATAGAATGTGTCCTTCACAGTGAAATCACTCACCTCAGTCAGAGCATCTATAGAGATCAGGGAAATGACACCCAAGGAGTGACAAATCCTGTCTCATAATACGCATATTGATCGGTGTTATCTCAATTATCATGGGAGTCAACTTATTGGACATAGCTACAGCAACTCTTTGGGCATGGTAACCATCAGAGTGACCAGACTAGTAGTCAGTGTAAACACCTGCCTTGATCTCACCACCATTCAGTCTCCATAACTCAGAGAGTGCTGCAATACCAATGTTCAAGTGCTGGAGCTCAGATGATAGCATACAGGTCATCATCCTCTCTTCGGGACAGAACATTCTCGGCACCCACCCAAAGGAACCACCTCAGGTTAACCCGAGGATACTGCCATCTGGTGGATGACACCTCAGCACCACCCCGACACACACTACCGCAATACAACCCAGGAAGGTTACCCCATGTTTTTCTCCCATCATCAAAGATTGGGGGTCCCGAAGGCTTTGCCCCAATCCCATCATCTGGTGAGCTGCCCTGCGAAGGGCAGCTGCACAGGAGGTACTCCCACGGAGTGGGTTTTCAGTGCGTTATGTGAAGTGTTTTACGGTGCCCGGAGTGGAAATCCTGCCACCAACCTCCGAAGAAACATTACCCACTGCAGGACGACGTCCGCAATCGCAGTTGGGCACCAGATATGGATGGCCGTTGGCTCACAAATAGCTCCTCCTCCCTTTGGCAGGCTTTATTTTTAGTCCTGCTAGGCATCCGTATTCATACACCTTCACCAGGATATCTGGTGGGGAAGACTGTTTTGTCACCGGCAACTCAACGACGAAACAGGTTAGTACAGGTTTAGATGGTACCTGTACCAAGTCACAGATCTGATCTGGCCTGACCAACCAAACAAAATGAAACAGCCAGAACAAGTGGAATCCAACCCTGATACCAGGTATATTTATGAACAAAACAAGTGTTCAGGGAAAGGATTACATGAAGCAAAACAAATGAAACAATCACAATAAAAATTAATTATGCAACCAACAGTAAACAATAAAATCACCGCTTAATCCTCACCGATAAACCCCCTCGATACAAACCAAGCAAATGGTCAATTCCTTAACTACCCTAACTTAGGGTCCAACAATCACGCAACAAGAGATACAAAGGGAATTTACAAGACAATGTCGAGAGGTTGTTTTCAAACCCAGCGGCAAAACCTCGCAGGAGTTCTGGGCAGTTCAACTCCTTTGGCAAATAAATTTCTCCATGACTAGAGAGAAACATGAAAGTGGCTGCTTTGCGTGATGTTCAGCTGGTCAAGAGGTAACTCTTTGCAGGGCAAGCTCCCTGGCCAAAGAGGAAGTGAACCTTAAAATGAGTGAGTGACTTGATGTTCATAAAATGGAAGCACAATTTTCTCAAACAAAACCTCTCTACCTCTACCTCTCTCTCTCTCTCTCCCTTAGGCTGGTCAGTGACTCATTTGACCGTAACTGCGGTCTCAGCACATGATGAACCATAATGTCACGTGAGTAACCAGTTTCTCCATGCGCCTCCTGTGGTGATGTTAACTGCCACTTTTAAAATGAGTTTTGGACACACCTGTGCATTCTCCCATGGCATATTGAGCTTCAAAGCTTGTATGTGCGGCTTTGAAAAGAAACCTTTAAAAAACAGGTCCAAAGGGAAAATAAAATACATAGCCAAAGGCTCGGTTGGGGGAACAAACAAACAAGGATGACAGGGAAAATAAACAGCTACTGTATAATGACACATAGCTGACCTCACAATTAATTACATTATGCTAATTCTAGACAAATATGAAGGAGATAACTGTGCTATACTAAACAGTTTTACTCCAATAAGATGAGTCATTCCCACAGCTATTATATGTTGTAGTGGGGGTGATCGGTTCAAGGTTAACCCCACCGACCCAGATTGTGGTGACGGGTGGTAAACACCGCGAGCCTCCGGGCAGCCGAACTTCTTCCTTGGAGGCCTACAGCCAAAACTTTGATATTAATGCACGCACAGGAAAAGGATGCAACGGCGGAGGGGCACAGCACCGTTAAGTGCTGCACCTGGACAGCACAAGAGTGGTTTATACTCGAACCCCACAATAAATACACGGATACAGCCTCTTAAAATGAACACATTTAATGAAAATAGACAAATATTTACAAAGGACAATAACTCAAAAGGCAATGATAAAAACGCGATGTAAACAAATCCTAAAGTCGAGGCACCTCTGCACACAGACTTGAATTCAGACAAAGGGAAACAAAATAAAAAGAAAACCCTTCCTTTATTCTTGTACTTGCCTTGGCCCAGATCTGGTCTTTGTGGAATTTGGAATTGAGGCGCTTCCACCGGCACGTGCAGACATGTTCTATTATTATTTATTTATTTCTAAATTTGTCTCACTCAAAAATCTTGCAGATCACCCTGACTAATGTTTGGGCACAATTGTAGACATCAAGCACACCCTCGATCAGGTGTCAAAGAATCAGATCAGCCACAAGAACTGTGTCTGCAAACATTCTTGCAAGAGGCAGCAGGATCGATGCCTGCACCCCCCTCCAAGATCTGGTAGACCCAAATTTCTCTCATCCACTCCCAGAAGCCTGCATCCTCCTCCGGGATCTAGTAGGTTTGGAGTTCTCACGTCCATTCCTAATCGATGCCTGTGTCCCTCTCCGTGATTTGGTGGAAAAAAGATTTCTTTCAATCATTCCCAGAAACCTACATCCTCCTCGAGGACGAACCATGGCCACAGCCATAATCCAGGCAGACATTGCCACGGCCCAGCAGACCCAGCAAAAACTGCACCTCCTGGGCGCGACAGGCTGAGGGCGGAACAAGGCCACGACCGGCCGACCCACAACAACATGAGGATAACTCCCAGGCATGCATAGATGCTGGCAATCGTATTTCATCTACGATAGACAAAAGCCAGACAAACAGCGACTATGGTTAACGCAAACACCATCACCTGACCCCGCGCTGTTATGCTCGTTTGCTCAGCCGCCTGAGATTACAGTTGGAGTGAGTTGAGATGTGCTTTGGCCTCATGTAGTTCTTGCTCCAGCTTCTCTGCTCGAATTCCCTGTTGCTTTTCCTTCTGTTTGTATTTTTTCCAGCTCTGACTTTCTTCCTGCCGACATCTCTTCATTACCTTCTGGGCTTCGCTCTTGAATGACTGCAGTTCAGTAATCAATGCTCTGTTCGCCTGGTGTAAGCTCTCTATTGGCAGATATTTTTCATCGGGTCCCTCTGAAATGCTGAGTTGTGGAATCAGCAAAGGCTGTGGTTCTGGTTCCGGTTCAAGTTCCAGCTCCTCCTTTTTTTTTTTTGTATACCTTGGTCGAGGCTCGTATGAGAGCTAACATACAACTCACAGCAAGGAGGCATGAGACAAGAGGGGCGGGAGTGGAAGGGACAAAACAGTGGGGAACAGACACATTAGGTGAACTGTGGAAGGGAGAGGGATGGGGATGGGACGGGGAACATGGCGAAGAGAAGATGGACATTTCAGGGACTTTCAGGAAGGAAAGCAGGAGAAATGAAGGAAGTGGGCTTGGGTGGATTATCGGGGGTAGAAAAGATCGAGGATTTGGATGGGGGAAGATAAGAGGTGGTGGTGAACAGCTGTTTTGAAAGCCTGGAGGGAAGAATGGGAAAGAATAGAGTGAGGAAGTTTATTCCAAAGGCAGGGAAAAAGAGGAATGAAAGAGTGAAGATGAGCAGTGATTCGTGATTTTGGTAGTTTTACCAGAAGGGGGTTGTTGGCGGACCTTGAGCGCCCTGTGGAAATGTGGTGGGGACAAATCGCAGAGAGAGCAGGGGGGGGCAAGGCTGGAGAGGAGTCTGTAGAAGACAGAAAGACCACCGACCAACCTGCGGTGATTGAGTGAGAGGCCCAAAGACTCAGCTTCATTGCGGGAGATGCCGATGATCTTAAATGCCCTGGTTTCGACAGCGTGAAGCCGAGAAAGGTGGGAGGCAGGAGCACCAGCCCAGAGGGGAGAGCAGTACTCCATCAGGCTACAGACAAAAGCTTTGTAAGTGGTCAGGAGCTCAAGAGGGCCGAGGAAGGACTTTGCACGACGGAGGATTCCCAGTCGGCGACTGGCTTTTGAGGCGAGGTTGGAAATGTGACTTTCCCAGGAAAGGTCATGGCAGATAGTGAGACCGAGAAGCTTGAAAGAAAAGACTTCTTCCAGAGGATTGTTGAGAAAGTGGATGGGGGGGTTTTGTAAACGGTCCTTTCGAAGTGACATAGTGAGAGTGTGAGATTTGTCTGGATTGAAAGACATGTTCCACGTGTTGGACCAGTTTGTGATTTTATCCAGATCTGCAGTGAGTGAAGAAGCTGCTGCTTGCCGGTCTGAGGGATGACAGATGGTACGGCAGAGGGTGGAGTCGTCGGCAAAGAGAAATAGAGGATTTTCCAGAGAGTCTGAGAGATCATTGATGAAAACCAGAAAAAGAACAGGGCCCAGAACGCTACCTTGAGGAACTCCAGCCTGCACAGGAAGAGGGGATGAAAGAACTCCATTTAGGGCCACACGTTGACTGCGACAGGAGAGGAAGTCTGCGAGCCATGAGTGGAGATGGCCTTGAATACCATGGGAAGAGAGTTTGGTGAGTAGGGCAGGGTGCCAGACTGTCAAAAGCACGTGATATGTCCAGGGATACGGCTCGGATTTCCTGTCTGGCATTGAGGACCTCCATCCATTGATGGGAGAGCAGAAGCAGCATATCCAGGGTAGAGTGACCTGGTCTGAAACCAAATTGATGATTGGAAATCAAGCCATTGGAGAAGAGGAAGGATTTCATATCTGAGGCGATGATGGATTCCATCACCTTGCTGATGATTGGGAGAAGGCTGATTGGTCTGTAGTTATAGGGATCTGTTTTTGCACCTTTTTATGCAGGGCAGTGATGTTAGCAGATTTCCAAGCAGATGGCAGATGACCTTGGGCAAATGAGAGGGTGAATAGAACAGAGAGAGGGTGAGCAAGAGCAGAAGAGCAGGCTTTGAGGACATGTGGGCTGATGCCGTCTGGACCGGTTGCAGAATCTGACTCGAGGTTTGAAAGCAAGCTCTCCACCTTGTCAGGAGAAAAGGATACAGAGTCCAGGGACAGTTGGGTGCGACTGGGTAAAGTGGGTAGAGATAGTGATGGGTTTAGGACACAAGATTTAGCTGCAAACACCGAGTTTAGACATTCAGCTTTATCACGTGTGGAATCAGCAGTGCGGCCATTTGAGGTAAGGGAGGGGATGGAGGGGAAACATCCACCAGAAACAGATGTGGTTAAACGCCACCAGGATTTTGAGGAGGGAGAGAGGTTTGAGAGTTCAGACTTGAGATAAGAAAGATGTTGTTTTCTGGCTCTCTTAAGGGTAGATACACACTTGTTCTGAGCTTTGTGGAATGAACTGAGATTGCCCTCAGTTGGGTTTGCTTTCCATGAGGCAAAGGCAAGTTGTTTCAGGACAACTGCCTCGCCACAAGCTTCAGTAAACCAAGGGCGGGAGGAAGGGTAAGACAACTGAACACGACAACTCCTCTCCTGGAATCACCACTACTGGACTCACATGCTCAACCAGTGCAGATGCCCTCGTCTCCAGCTCCTGCTCTCTATCGCACCACAGTTGTACCTCCATGGGACAGGAGACTCGGATCTGGTATGACCTGGGTGAGAGGTGCCAGACGACACCGTCCGGCCTGTGTCATGGAACTAGCATGAGGAAGATCCAAGGATGCAGAACCTGCTTTAAAATGGCTAAGCTCACCGTTCACAAGGTGAATTACAAAATTCGATATACACCGTTCAGCCAAAAGACGGCACCAATGGCACTCTCTCCCGCAGTGCTAAGCTCCCCATCAATCACTGCCAATCCAGATGGAAAAACCGGCCACCCAATGTGGCAGTCAACTTTCTTTATGTTCAACATGATGTAAATGGCCACAAGCCAACCACGACTGTCATGACGGTGGTTCCACATGTGACCAAACTCCCCCTGCCAAGCAACTGGAAGTGAGTAATCCTGCGGAACATTGCAGTACCCACTGCACAAAAGCTGGTGGAGCAAATTGCAGAACTTCCAGCTGAGAATAGAGTTGCTGGTAAAGGAGAAAGTGCCCGCTACATTCCAGACGGTGTTGGCACCTTGTGTTTCCCAAGACACCTTTTGCCTAAGATGCAAATGCAGACATGTTTCTCTTCAAAACCTGCACTTAACTCACTCTGGTCTAATTCAAGATGAGCCTCCCACTCAACCAACAGGAAACTACCGTTGCTGCAATTCTCCTCCTCTACATGTCCTGCAAATGGTTCAAACATTGGTTCTGCCAAATCTGCTCGACCCTGTTCAGCAACATCCCACATGTCAAAATGCTGCAAGTCCAACCCAACTTCGTACGAGTCAGTCAGCCAAAGCATGGTCTCAACAGGACCATTAATGTCACCTCTGAGCCCAACAGAAACCTTTGGTTCTATCTCCTCTCCCTTTACGGCTTTGTCCCAAGTAATCAGCTGCTCCTGTAATGTCTCATCCATCCTTTCCCCAATCAATTGTGGCTCCCACAAGCCTGTCAATTAACACCCACTCTTGTTCTATTACATGGGTTTCCAGAATTTGCACTAAACTGCCACCCTGGCATTTACAAAATTCGATATACAAAAGTTCTTCCTCCCACCATTGCACTATGGCATCCGCCCAGATGCGATAGCCCTCCAAGTCCGTATTTACTTCGTTAATTCTTTGCTTTGTTGACCCAATTTCTTTTCAACTTTTCTCCCATTCGAACAGCCTCGGTTTTACCCTCATCTATTTTCAATGTCATTTCTTCCCGTTTCAGCTCAAACTCAGTCTCCATTTCATTCCTCTGAGGTTGAGCCAAATAACTGTGAAGCATCAGCAAAAGCAGGACCCCTATAAAAAAAATTCAGCTTGGGTGACGTGTGGGACTACGAGTCGTAACGGACGTCACAGAACCTTTGCACGGATTCAACAAAACTTTGCAGGCAGAAAAGCAAATGGGGATGCTTGACAAAGCAAAACTGTCTGGAATGCACTTATGAGTCTGCGAACTGAAGAGGAATTTTCTTCAATCGTTTCTTAGGGGAACCACAAAATTGATGTTCACGAGCTGGACCCCATTAAGTTGCTGTTCGTTAGAAGGCCCCCAAAGAAATACACTGGAGCCTCTCCAAGTTACCATGATAATAGTCCAAAGGAGTACTACAGACAAGCATTCTTTATAATTGTAGACACTGCCCTTCAGCAGCTCGATGAGCTCCTGAACACAGTATCAACTACTGGAATGGCTGCATATCAGTGTTTGGAAAAAAAACGCTGCTTAACTTCCGAAGTGGACAAAAAAATCACAACAATATGTATCCTGAACTCCTGTGAAGCACTTGCAATCCAGTTGAAAATGTTCCACCCCAAAATGGTTTGTGATGCCCGGTGAGTACTCACTGCCATGTCACCTGATATGAGGAGTCTTTTCTACCAGGTGGAGAAACTTCACCGGCTACTGCTTGTTTGCCCTGTTACTTCCTGCTAAGTGGAGTGCTCATGCAGTTCTCCGTCAGCTGAAAACCTGGCTCCGAAACACCAATGGACAACTGTGGTTAAATTCAGCAGCAATATTCCACGTACATGAAAACCGGCTAGATGAAGTAGACGTACAGAGGACAACACAACAATTCATCAACAGGACACAAACATGCCACAATGTATTTGGGGGATTTTAACATGGAGTAAAACACAAAATACAACCAAGGTAAGGTGAACATTAAATTTGCTTTGCATTCCGTGTGCGTTTTTGTGTATCTTATTTGCTACAGTGGTAACAACATCGGTCCATATACTGTAGCTATTGCACCGTTTTGTTCTCTTTTTGCGGCATCGGCTCTCAGATCTTGTGCGACAACTTCCCGCAACATCTGGTCAACCCCTCCCTCCCCCTCCCAAATCGTGCAAAGAAATCGCTGCTGCTGGAAATACCACACATTTGTAGATTTATTACAATCTCTTGATGTTTTTAAATCTGTGTACGCAAGCACGATAAAATGTGAAGCTTTTCTCCTCGCATCATGGTCACTATTTAGATAACTTCTCAAGCTCTCACCATGACTTTTATTGCACGTTGGTTTCCATACCTTGTGTGCCAATTGTTTTCACGTGGTAATCACAAAACAGACATTTATTCCAAAATAAAACTGTGATGACTCTTGCTTCATTTGTCAGAAGTGCTGATTGGTACATTTACACTCAAGAACACTTAAAAAAAAAAAACCTTATATGATTAACTAATATCAAGTCAGCAAAAAAGGAATTAAGGCTCAAACATTGAAGTTCTGTTTAGTCATTACTGACTAACCGGTCAGTCTGTTGTATAACATAATGAGATGCAGATTGGAGAGGGTCTCAATCAGACATTTTTAGTTGCCAGGAAAGGTGAGCATTAACTGAAGTGAAAGAAAAGAACTTCAAACAAAGCAGATAACAGACAGGCTTCTTTCCTCAGAATTAATCATGCTGGACAAATGCTTCAAAATTGATGACCAGACTTAAAACAAACAGATGTTTGTTCAGAATTTCCTCCATCGGTTTACCATCCAATGAGCCAGACTGGAGAAAGCAACGGCAATGCTCAACAGCGTAATGGTTCAATGACTCGATCAGGAGCACTTGGAAATAATCCTGTGATGAAGCAGAGTCTATGGGTCCATCACGTCACAATCATAGACAGGTCGGTGATCTATCTATCTATCTCTCTCTCTCTTTTTTTCTTTCTTTTCCTACCTCCTTTATGGTCTTGCACCCTCTGCTCCTTCAGTGCTTTGTCTCCCCCTCCCCCACATTTCTGCAGGGCACACACGGTCCACCATCAACCCCCTTCTGGTGAAACTACCTAAATCCAGATCACTTCTCACCTCCATTCATTTGTCCTTTTTTCCCCACCTGTGGAACTAACTTCCACATGCTCTCCAATCACATTTTTCCCTCCAGGTCTTCAAGACAGCTGTTCACCACCATCTCAGATTTACCCCAATCCAAAACTATGATCTTTTCTACCCTCGTTAATTCACCCCAATCCCTCCTCCCTCCAAATTGCCAGTTTTCCCTCCTGAGAGTTTCCTTCTGTATCCATCTTGTCCACTCTATGCATCCTCTCCTGCTCCTCATTCATTGGTTGTCCAAGTCTGCCTCTATTTTGGCCTTCAACTCTGCTGCTGGTGTTGCCCCCCTTTCCCCCCTTTCTCTCAACTGTTCCTTTTGTCCTGATCCATTCAGTGTACTAATACTAGCTCTTCCACGAGCCTCAACTATGTATACAAAAACAAACGATACACAAACCTACATTACATAGAAAATTTACTTGAGGGCAGGGGGTGAATTTCCCTGGGATTTCATGATGAAAATGAGAGAGAAAGACAAGGAATCTATCTGGTCTCCCAAAAGACATTTAAATGTGTTTTGGGAATTTTTTTGTCAGTACAAATGTATTTGGCTCTGTTCGATTTTGCAAAAACATTTACATTCATAGGTTCTTCTTTCAATGATGAACCTTTAACCAGCAGTTACAAAACCAAACCAAAATGTGCCCTGTCCAGCCCCTGTTGAAATGAGTTTGCCAGCTCAAATGTATAGAAAAAAAAGAAGTTTTTATTTTATTTTTTGATCGACACAACAAAAATTTGACATAGGTGAACTGACCCTCACCGTAACGTGCCAATGTAATCCGACTCCAAATGTCGTGGAAGAAAAACAAGTTATAGCATAATCAAAATAGAAGGGCACTCGGTCAAGCGCATACCTCCGCCACATAATGCCTGATCCACGAGAACATATCGGGCCAAATACATGTTTGAAATATCGTGCTTTACAGTACGATATCGTTTTTGCCCTGTCTCTCAATGGTGAAGAATCACTTTAAAAATTAAATAATTCTCGTATCCAGGTCCGGATTCTCACCAACATCGAATCAATTCGTCCATGTGACACACCCAGCCTGTCCACCAAGTTTTGTCCGAATCCGTCAACAACTTTGAGACATCGTGCTATATATCGTTTTTGGCCCTATCTCAATCGTGAAGAATCACCTAAAAAAATTTATCATATCCGGATCTTCACCAAAATTGAATCAATTCTTCCTTGTCACACACCCAACCTGTCCACTAAGTTTCATCCGAAGCTGTCTACAACTTTTTGAGATATCATGCGATATCATTTTTGGCCCTATCTTTCAACGATGAAGAATCACTTTAAAAAATTCTAGTCGTCGGATCCGGATCTTCACCAACATGTTATCAGCTCGTCCTTGTCACACACCGAACCTGTCCACACAAAATTTCATCTGGACCCATCCACAACTTTTTGAGATATCCTGCACACAAACAGACAGACAGAAAGGGGTGGAAACAACCTCCTTCACCTTTGGTGGCAGAGGCAATAACAATTCACTTTCTCAATACACTAACCATATAAGAATGAATAAAACGTTTCTAAGGTTTATTTTTTTTAAAAATCCATTTCTGCTTCAGTCAACATGCAATTATTGATTGGCTAAAACGAAAAAAAAAACGATTCAAATACAATGGGAAATTCTCATTTGGTTTGAACCAAAAATAATTGGCAAGATTCAAAACAATGTGCATGTGTACAAGACGAGTACTTTTATTGATGTGCAAATAAACCAATGTGTGCGTGTCAGTGTGTAACTTGTGCATGACATCTGCTCAAGGTGTCAACTTCAACAGTGTATACAATTTCAGGTATTGTTGGCAGTGTGTATCGACTATATTTCCCATTTCATTTGAAGTTTCTCTCTGAATTACAGAATTAAAAAAAAAAAAATTCACACAGTGCATGGACCGAGAGCAGGCCATACAGTTGCAATTGACAGCAATGTCACTGGAGCTTTGACCAACAATCACCTGGGGTTTTGTCTGACAGCGGAGTGTACGACTTTCAATGCGATTTTCCCATTAAAATATTTAAAAAAAAAATACCCACTGAGAACATACTCTCATCAAGTGGAATTGCTTGCGATTTACCAGAAACTGTCAAGGTCACATCAAGGCTTCCCCACAATAACAGGAACTTTCTGCACAAAGGATACCCCCTCAAGTGCAGGTATGTTGGACAGTTTGGTAGAGTTGACCATATAATAATGAACAACCCATCTTTTAAAAAATAAAAAAGGAAAATCAAAGTGGGGACTCGATGTATTTAAATTTTTACTTTCAAGGCTAGGGTTTTAAGGACCATATGTCAATGCATTCAAAATTCACTTGAAAAACAACGGGGATTCAAACAAGTGCACGTTAATTCTCCAAGGAAACATCGCACAAATGTGTTATCCACCCACCAATAATTATCCACGAGTCACATGGACGAATTCCTTCAGTATATGGCCGTCAGAGAAATCATAAAATCTTAATACAAAGCCTGGCCACATGGGGCCCAAGGCTGCTTTCTATCTTCACGAGGAAGAGACAAAATGTCTTAAACTTGACAAAACATGTCTGTTGACCGTGGTAGAGTGCAGTGCAGCATCACATTATATATAGTAAGCCATATTTTATATTCTACCAATTTACTGCTGTAGACACCAAATTGTATCAAAAACCCTGCCCCCACCCCCCCTCCCCCCCCCAAAAAAAACAAAAAAAATATCATGGTATCAATACTTTGTGTGTCAGTAACTTATCATCTTCAGTTACATACATTTTCAAAAGTACTTTGCACTAACCTCATCAAATTACTGCAATGCAAAATTGCACCCAGACTTGCATAAAGGGAAGAAAAATTTACAAAGTAAGAATATTCACTGGAACAGATGGTGTATGCAACATTACGCTCTGTGATGTCACAACTCTGCATGAAACTTCTTTAGATCCTCCCCAAAGTTTGTAGCTTGGCTCCCAACAAACAGTTTCCAGTTGTCCACTATCTCCTCTTTTGTCAGTTTTGAATCCTGCAAAAAAGCACAATGGATGAAAAGATGAACATGGGGATGAGGTGCTATTGCAAGAACTCATCTGCAATTTTTGGAAAACCTATATCTCCAAAAATAAAAAAAAAGTTTGGTCATCACAACAAACTTCGATTTGTTCTGTTTGCAAATATAATTTCAAGACAATCACGAAGAAGTGAAAGGCGTATGGTACCACCAAGACCCTGCCAAGATCAGGACGTCCCTCCAAATTGGATGACAAAGTAAGGAGGAGACTGATCAGAGAGGCCACCAAGAGGCCAATGGCAACTTTTAAAGAGCTACATGACTTTATGGCAAAGACTGGTCACTGTGTGCATGTGACAACGATATCCCAAGCACTCCACAAGTCTGGCCTGCATGGTAGCAGTGGCAAGAAGGAAGCGACGACTCAAAAAAGCCCACGTCGATTCCCATTTGAGGTAGGGAGAGACTTCCATTCCAGAGAGAAAAAAAAACCATCAAGTTGGTAGAGACCTATCCCATCAGACTCACAGCTGTAATTACTGTCAAAGTTGCTTCCACCAAGTATCAACTCAGAGGGGTGGACACTTAACCAACCAAGATATTCTAGTTTTGTATTTTTAATTAATTTTCTGAAATTTGTAGAATCTGTTTTTCACTTGGAAGTTGTGGGTTACAATATGTAAATAAAGGTGGAAAAAGTCTGATTTAATGCAATTTAATTCTAGGCTACAAGGCAACAAAAGGTGAACACTTTGAAAGGGGGTGTATGTTTGGGGCTGTATGCTTTTTCTCAAGGCACTGTATGTTTGAGGTTTTTGAGTAGGGAAATTGGTGTGTGCGCGCAGAAGGTTCAGGAGGGGGATATTGGTCAAAAATCTGCTATTTGAGTGTACTGAATGCAGACTACTACAAACATCTGAATGGGTGAAGAAAAAGGACAGAAAACTGTACTTCAAAATATGCCACCACTTTAGATTGCTGACATGAACAAGGAAAGGAAAAGAAAAGCCAAAAAAAATAATATAAAGAGATATAATTAAAAAGGAATGCAAGAAAACTATGTTGTAGTCATCCAACTCCTCCCAGTTGCTTGGTCAGGATTTTGATTAACTACGTCAAAGCAGTCACGCTGGCCAACTGATTATGGCTCCCTAAGTAGGGTCACGGGTCTGTTTGCCTTGCTCAAGCGGCACAGGTTGTAGGTATATATATATATATATATATATATATATATATATATATATATATATATATATATATATATATATATATATATATATATATATATATATATGAAAATTTATATAACGAGTTTTGTGAATAAGTGCGCTTTGTCCCACAAGAGAAAATAATTCAGGGAGAGTTGCAAGTCATTGTTTCTCCTTCTTTACTTTAAGTGTGAATACAACCCTTCCTCATTTATCCTGCCTTTTTTATACCTATAGTGGGTAAGAACTGGCAAGGACCTTTTTATTTGCCATCCGGCCACATTCCATCTGTACTGGCAGATGGGGAATGCTGTATAAGGGGACATAGAACGTCTTTCACTTTCATGCCGATAAATGTAAAAAAGTGAGGAAGTGAAAAAAGAAGAAAAGGGTGACCATTTGTTGGAAGTTTAAGCTTGTCCGGAGCCTGCACAATCTGGGACACCAGTGGTGAATGCAGGAACCAAGAGGCAACATATGGATCTAGATCACTCCTTGTTGTCAGGGATGTTTGCCTGGCAATAGCTTTCAATCCTTTTGCTTCATTCCCTCATTTCTTTCTTCCTTCCTTCCCAGTTGTTATCTACACTCACATTATTTATTTATTCCTTATGCTTGTATGTGTTTTGTGAATGGCTTGAGGCTCTAGACTAAGATAAGGTCTGGTTTCATTTTTATATCAAGTCATTTGTTTGTTGTTCTGATTTTCATTTGTAAAAGGTCAATCAAGATTTGTGGATGCGGGAACTGGGAATAATATGGAATCGGCATGTGGTTTATTTATCATGTACCTTTAACATTATTAGAATCAAAATTTCCATGTTAAATCAGACATCGTGAAGGCATCTTCTTTCCCAGCATTATGTTAATTTTGAGCAAAACAAATGTCTTATGTTGTTGTGTTGATATTGGGAAATAGTCCTGTGTTATAACAGCCTTAGATGCTCAGCACACCTCAAGGCCTTATGCCATGTCTTCAGGACATGAGCAAAGATAGTTGGGTCAAACACTCATTACACAACAACACAATTCGAAAGTATTTGTCAAATTAGCATCGTAAAATATTCCCTGCATAATCTCTACTGATAATAGTTCCCTGCATAAAACAGCTACATTATGCAAGCAGAATTTTCCCCGCACCTACACACATCTATGCATCTACATCCAGTGTGGTCCAAAATGATTACAGCTTTTTATTTAACGACAATATATTTTTATTCTTGGTCGATTTCATTTGTTTTTGTCAAATACACAGGTTTGGTTAAATCTTTGTTTATTATAGTGAAAAAAAAAGTTTTAACAAGCAATATTGAGTGATACAATTCATAGTTGATGAAGTGCTCAATCCAAGCACAATGTCTCTGGATGACAGCTGACTCATGGATACTGAAGGACCAGGAAAGAATCCAAATCTTCAACCGGAGCTGGTATGAATCCAATTTTCCATCTGATGTTGTTTTCAACTCTTACAGTGCGCGCGCGTGTGTGCGTCTGTGTGTGTCTGTGTGTGTCTGTGTGTGTCTGTGTGTGTCTGTGTGTGTCTGTGTGTGTCTGTGTGTTCTTTTCATAGACTGAAACTTTAAGGGACCCCAATAGGTAGTCGTCAGGAGGAGATGGATCTGGGGAGTAAAGAAGCCATGAGTTGTCTGTTAAAAAAATGAGTTGATCACCCAAGTAATTTGGCTCAAAAACTCCAAAGCACTTTTAGACATTAGTGGTGGTGCACCATCTTGCTGAAGATGACTGAATCAATAGTGATGTCTTGCTTCCTTCTCGGTGCCAGAAGAAATCTTCTCTGCAGCACATCCACATATCTAACCTGTGCTGACTTTCACCATTTGTCCGGCTTCATTCTCAAAGAAAGGTCTCATCATACCACTAGCTCCGATAAGCACACCAAACTGTTACTTTCACGACAGAAACCGGTTGATCCATGTGTTCATGCGGTTGGAGTTCTGCCCAAAATGGCACGTTCAGTTTGTCCACGTGGCCCCTGAGATGGAAGTGGGCCTCATCATGAAAGAAGATGTTATCGAAAAAAATCTTGGTCTTTGATCTGCTGGGCAATGGCGGTGCAAAATTAGAACCTCTCCCTCTTATTTATTTCAATCTTGTGCTGCAATAACTATCTTGCATGGATAGATAGAGTTTCAGATCGTCATGTATGATTCTGCCAATGGTCATGCAAGAAATTCCTACCAGCTCTGCAAGTTGGCGTGTCTTATCAACCACTCACCTTTAATTTGGTTCACACATGCATTATCTTTGTGTATAAAGATACGACTTGGTTGCAAAAAAAAAAAAAACTTTAAAAAACAAACAAACAAACAAGCAGTCATAGACTGGTGCTTACGAAATCAACTTGACCTCTGACCTTGTCTCATAAAATCTGACCCGAGAGAAGGTAGTGACGCAAACCAGAAGTTTCTACGATGATTCTGTACCAAAGCATCAAAAATCGTAATGTCGACTGAAGCAAACATCTCCATTTCTCCACGCAATTATTTAATATTATTTCATCAAAGTCACAAAACCGTCATATTCGGCCATCCACCAACAATCTTTACATAATCCGACGGCTTAGCGAGTCAGGCATGCGACGATAACCTTTATTGGGATAAAAAAAAAAGACTTTTAAACAACATCTTTATTGAAAACACCGTCAGCGCGCGCACGCAAAACCTTTACGTGACTCAACGATGCGTCTGCTCGAGCGTGCTGCACCACGTGACGAGCCATGACGCGGCGAGTGAAATATTTTTATACAATCTTAAAACGTCTCAAAAACATCCGATTTTTACCAGAATTTCGAAAACCAAGTGTTAAGCATACTTAGCCATTACCAAAAGTGAAAACAGAATTTCGATCAGAGTTAAAACGAACTCGTAACACCGACCGAAGCAAAAATCTCCATTTCTCCACGCAATTATTTAATGTTATTTTCTCAAAGTCACAAAACCGTAATATTCGGCCATCCACCAACAATCTTTACATAATCCGACAGCTTAGCGAGTCAGGTGTGCGACGATAACCTTTATTGGGATAAAAAATGACTTTAAACACCATCTTTATCAAAAACACCATCAGCGCGCACATGCAAAACCTTTACGTGACTCAACGACGCGTCTGCTCGAGCGCGCTGCACCACGTGACGAGCCGTGACGCGGCGAGTGAAATATTTTTTATACAATCTTAAAACGTCTCCAAAACATCCGATTTTACCAGAATTTCGACAACTGAGTGTTGAGCGTCCGAAGCGATCGCAAAAACCGAAGACAAATTTTAAATTGAAGTTAAAACGGACTCGTAACGTCGACCAAAAAAAAAAAACATGGACCATCTTCTATCTTCTCATCCAAACTCTCTCTTCCTCTTATGTGGTGACTTCAATTGTCATCATGCCAGTTGGCTAGGTGTGGGTACCTCTCTCACCTGTCATGGCACCTCAGCAAAAGCTTTCTGCGACTCAATCGGTCAACTTCCCGACCCGGATCTCAACCAAATGGTACTCCATCTCTTCTGGATCTGATTGACAAATTTCCCTGGCAATATGTGCTGTTCTTCTGCCACTCCAATCAGTTCTTCTGACCACGTCCTTGTCAAAGTGGACATCTCTCTGGCAAAACCAGAGAACCACCTCATCGCCATCGAGTCTGGCATTTCACTTAAGCACTCCAAGCAGCCATCAAACTTAGACTGGTCTCTTTTCACTACTTTCTCCAACATCAACTCAACCTGGGAATTCTTTCAAAGAAACTTGCTCTCCCTCATGCACAAATTTATCCCCTCGTCTTCAGTTGTCCTACCCTTCCTCCCGCCCTTGGTTCACTGAAGCTTGTGGTGAGGCAGTTGTCCTGAAACAACTTGCCTTTGCCTCATGCAAAGCAAACCCAACTGAGGGCAATCTCAGTTCCTTCCATAAAGCTTGGAACAAGTGTGTATCTACCCTCAGGAGAGCCAGAAAACAACATCTTTCTAATCTCAAGTCTGCACTCTCAAACCTCTCTCCCTCCTCAAAATCCTGGTGGCATCTAATCAAATCTGTTTCTGGTGTATGTTCCCCCTCTATCCCCTCCCTTACCTCAAATGGCCGCACTGCTGATACCGCACGTGTAAAAGCTGAATGCCTAAACTCGGTGTTTGCCGCTAAATATTGTGTCCTAAACCCATCACTTTCTCTACCCACCTTACCCAGTCGCACCCAACTGTCCCTGGACTATGTGTCCTTTTCTCCTGACAAGGTGGAGAGCTTGCTGTCAAACCTCGTCTCAGATTCTGAAACCGGTCCAGACGGCATCAGCCCACGTGTCCTCAAAGCCTGCTCTTCTGCTCTTGCTCACCCTCTCTCTGTTCTATTCACCCTCTCATATGCTCAAGGTCATCTGCCATCTGCTTGGAAATCTGCGAACATCACTGCCCTGCAATAAAAGGTGCAAAAACAGATCCCTGCAACTAAAGACCAATCAGCCTTCTCCCAATCATCAGCAAGGTGATGGAATCCATCATCGCTTCAGACATGAAATCCTTCCTCTTTTCCAATGGCTTGATTTCCGATCATCAATTTGGTTTCAGACCAGGTCACTCTACCCTGGTTATGCTGCTTCTGCTCTCCCATCAATGGATGGAGGTCCTCAATGCCAGACAGGAAATCCGAGCCATATCCCTAGACATATCACGTGCTTTTGACAGTCTGGCACACTGCCCGACTCACCAAACTCTCTTCCCATGGTATCCAATGCCATCTCCACTCATGGCTCGCAGACTTCCTCTCCTGTCGCAGTCAATGTGTGGCCATAAATGGAGTTCTTTCATCCTCTCTTCCTGTCCAGGCTGGAGTTCCTCAAGGTAGCGTTCTGGGCCCTGTTCTTTTTGTAGTTTTCATCAATGATCTCTCCGACTCTCTGGAAAATCCTCTATATCTCTTTGCTGATGACTCCACCCTCTGCCGTACCATCTGTCATCCTTCAAACCGGCAAGCAGCAGCTTCTTCGCTCACTGCAGATCTGGATAAAATCACAAACTGGTCAAACACGTGGAACATGTCTTTCAATCCAGACAAATCTCACACTCTCACCATGTCTCTTCGAAAGGACCGTTTAGAAACCCCCCCCACCCCCCATCCACTTTCTCAACAATCCTCTGGAAGAAGTCTTTTCTTTCAAGCTTCTGGATCTCACTATCTGCCATGACCTTTCCTGGGAAAGTCACATTTCCAACCTCGCCTCAAAAGCCAGTCACCGACTGGGAATCCTCCATTGTGGAAAGTCCTTCCTCAGCCCACCTGAGCTCCTGAGCACTTACAAAGCTTTTGTCCGTAGCCTGATTGAATACTGCTCTCCCCTCTTGGCTGGTGCTCCGGCCTCCCACCTTTCTCGGCTTCACGCTGTCGAAACCAGGGCATTTAGGATCATCGGCATCTCCCGCAATGAGGCTCAGTCTTTGGGCCTCTCACTCAATCACCACAGGTTGGTCGGTGGTCTTTCTCTCTTCTACCGTCTCCTCTCCAGCCTTGCCCCCCCCTGCTCTCTGTAATTTGTCCCCACCACATTTCCACAGGGCGCTCAAGGTCCGCCAACAACCCCCTTCTGGTAAAACTACCAAAATCACGAATCACTGCTCATCTTCACTCTTTTTTTTCCCGCCTTTTGAATAAACTCCCTCACTCTATTCTTTCCCATTCTTCCCTCCAGGCTTTCAAAACAGCTGTTCACCACCACCTCTTATCATCCAAATCCTCGATCTTTTCTACCCCCGATAATCCACCCAAGCCCACTTCCTTCAATTCCCCTGCTTTCCTTCCTGAAAGTCCCTGTAATGTCCATCTTCTCTTCCCCATGTTCCTCGTCCCATCCCCATCCCTCTCCCTTCCACAGATCTCCTCATGTGTCTGTTCCCCACTGTTTTCTCCCTCCCACTCCTGCCCCTCTTGTCTCATGCCCCCCTTGCTGTGCGTTGGGTGTAAGCTCTCCTACGATCCTCGACAAGATGTACTAAAAAATAAAAAAATAAAAAATACTCCATTTCTCCACATGAATTTACGGAATTATGTTTGACCTCACTGTGACCTTGACCTTCGACCGATTTTGACCAAAATCTAATCAGCGCTAGCAATCACCCTCCTGAATCACGTGGTGTAATTTGACATTGGTAGCTCCTTCCGTTCTCGAGTTATCGTGCCTACAAGCAAACACACAAACACACACACAAACAAACAAAGGACGGAAGTCATCAATATACTTACGAAATCTTTAGATTTCGCAAGTAAAAAACCAAGAAGTCTACTGGGGCACAGGGAAATTGTTCGACATGGTTGAAACTTCTATGGAAAAAAGAACTTTAAACATTTTAAGTTCAAGGACTATGAATGTTTAACACACACACACACACACACACACACACACACACACACACGCACACACACACACACACACACACACACACACACACACACACACACACACACACACACACACACACACACACACACACACACACACACACCCCGAAACAGAGCATGGACAGGGAGATAGCTTTGTCCATGAGTCGTGATTTCATGCTGGGGTGAAGATGGATGCTTCAGGACCAGGGAAGGCTCCATTCAGTCTTAGAGACTCGAGAGTGGAGATGACGACCGGTCGCGGCAGTGCGTATGTACACACCTACACATTGTGATATGAGATCATACACATTTCACACGTGACATGTTATACATATTACATATACACATTATACGTGATATATTATCCAAAAACGCACACACAGTAGGTCTCTGTTTCATCTCCTAACATCACCCACGTGTGGAGATAGCAGTCAATAACAGCAACTTGTGTACGCACACACGCCCGCACAAATGGATATACTTTGACACTTGGGAGGGCTCCGTTCCACCTTCTGAAACCCGCTTATAGAGATGACCAACAACACACTTGTCACAAGAAAATTGCACTGAAACAAACTGGATTCAAAATTCATAAATCTATAGTCACGTGTATGCAAAATCATGGCCGTTGAAGAAATAATCCAAATCAAGAAATTGGCCTTGATAGCTGCAATGTTACCACAATTGCCACCCGAAACACTCGATCATGGAAAATCACATACCATACATGTCATGTTTCCCACAGAATCTGCATAAATGTCTGCACACAATGCATCTCAATAATTTCCCCCCAAAAAATTAATTGGTTACTCATGTGGTCAAAGTTAGTTTCGGGATGGTTCGACATAATGTAACAGCAAATAAGTTGGCTCAATGATGGGATAACTCCAAATGCTTCCCAGCACAATGTTCAATGCAATGTTATTTCGAGAGCACTGGCAAAGTACCGTATATCAGACTGGACAGTCCATAGTGACTTCATACAAATCGCCTAAATGGTTACAACCTGTTGTGAAGATGATGATCTTGTCACTCTTGCCAGAAATAACTGCTATTCAACAGCAGCAAAATTGCGAATGACCTCCAAAGGGTAATAAACTATAAGCATTTGATAAAGAACGTGTGGAACAGGTTTAATTTGGAAGTGGTATGAACTTCAGAAGCCAATTGCTAAAAATCTTACTAACATAGCACCATCAACATCAACAACAACAGGCAAGAAAGTGACAACATCACAACTGGTGGTTGAACAGTTGGCACCATGTTATTGCCATTGACACCTTCAAAGTCTGCCTTGACTTCAACAATGGATTGAGAGAATGAGGCGCAATTTTCCACTTGTGCAATAGGTAGGACAAATGGTTTAGTGAGGGAATTTTAATGATGGTACGGGGTGGCGTTCAAGTTGGCTGAAATGATTTTTTCACAATTTGGATGGATGCTATAACCGGTGTCAGATACAGTGATGAGATAATTACATCTGCAGTTGTTCCTTCAGAGCAATGACAAGGTCCCAACCTCATGTTTGTGGATGAGAATGCTCAACCACACCATGCACATGTTGTAATCACAACACTTCAGGAACAAAACATCGTTCAAATTGACTATCCCTGCACGGTGTTCTGACTTATTACCTCCACCACCAAAGGTGGATGGAGGTTATGTTTTCACCCCTGTTTGTTTGTGAACAGGATATCTCAAAAAAGTTGACGGATTCGGGCGAAATTTGGTAGAGAGCTTGGGTATGTGACACGGACGAAATGATTAGATTTTGGTGAAGATCCAAATCCGGATCCGGATCTGATAATTTTTAAAGTGATTCTTCACAATTATGCCAGGTGTTGGCTTAATGGTTAGGGTGGTGGGCTTTGGATCTTCGGGTCCTGAGTTAAAATCCCGCTCAGCTGTTGAATTAATTCCAGGTGGGGTTAACTAGGCCTGTCATCCTTCCGAGGTCGGCAAAATTAGTGCCAGCATGCTGGTATACTGTGACGGAGTGGCGATCCGTCCAGGATTGTGCCCAATAGCCAAGGAGACTGCTTAGGCAGCACAAACGCTCTGCACAGAGTATGGTCCCAATCTCCTCTTCACAATTGAGTGATAGGGCTAAAACTATATTAAGAATGACATCTGAATAAAATTATGGACGGATTCGGAGGAAACTTGGTTAGGTGACAAGAACAAGCAGATTAAATTTCAGTTCAACCGAATCCAGATCTGGCTCAGTGGGATACAAAACGTCAATTAGTCAGCCTGGCGGAGGTATGCACTCTACCGAGTGGCCGTTCTAATTTTAAATTTAACATGCTTGAGATTCTCTGGAGGCATCTGTGGTCACCAAGTTTTCCCCACAGTCTCATGATCAAATGGAAGTGACAGCCTGATTGAAGGTTGACATCACATATCAACAGCTGTATCGTTCAATTTGGTCAATGACAAGACATGTACAGAATTGTATGGATTTCTGCAAATGTAAGCTTGTCTGTGACCATTTGTAGACTGCATTACTGCCAATTTGTATGCCCATTTTAGAGAGTGGTGACTGGCAGAATGGTGAAAATGGCAGGATTGGTCACAGAGGCATAGCCACCAAAACTAAAAATAAATTAAAAAAAGAAAAGAAAAGAAAAAAATAAGTATTTTTGGGAATAATTACTGACATTTGTGAAATACTAAATCGATAAAATGACAAGAAGCATAGTTCATGCTTGCGTTGTCTGAGCATTTATGAATGTGAATAATGAAAATATTTTTATACAAATCAACTTTTTTCTTTACCCTGCATTTCCCGAGTCATTGTCGATGAATCTGGAACTATTTTCAACTTTGTTTGAACACGTTTTGGTACGAGATGCAAAATGATGGTCAGACACATGTGAGATCATATTAAACAGATAGAACGCCCACCCTGGAGATGTCTGTGCTTGCCCTACCGTTCTCAAGCCCTCCCCACCACAGTGGTCTATACCAACTGCATTGGTGGTCACAGCTGAATGTTGAAGTCAATGCACCACCATCTTGAGACCCCCTACTGCACACATTGTTAGGTACCGAGCTTGGTGTGTTTCTGGCGTTTTTAAAATCGATCACACCGAGATTGCCAATAAATTTTGCTAAGAATTTTTTTGCTGAGTATCATTTACAAACGATCTGTGGTAAGTGTTTTTGAATGGTTGTTATTACATGAAAATATTAGGCCTAATTGAAATCATGTGATCTTCACTTTTACTCTTCAAATGTCACTTGTTCCCAACAATAATTAATTACACTGAACAACAAAAAATTTTTACTGGAGATGTGTAAAGTGATTTAGACTAATTTGGGTACGCTGATTTCAAAAATCATAACCGTTTTGCTGTATCACGTCAGGATTTTCAGTAACAGAAATATTCCCATTGCCTAGAAGTCAGGATTTCAATGAAATTTACAAAAATTCATTTATTCATTTATTTCATCATGAATGCTTCAAAATTATAGAAATTACAGAAAAACTCCACTAGAATGTAATTAAAAATGCTTTAGGCATTTGGCTTTGCGTTTGTGCTGCTCTGTGTCAGTTTCACGATGCAGGAACCAGCAGAAATCGCCCATCATGTTCGGGTTGTGCCGCCCTTGGTAACGCGTCTCCATGAGTGAAATCTCTTGGTGGAATCGCTCGCCGTGCTCGTCCGAGACTGCTCCCAAGTTGTCAGGGAAGAAGTTCAGGTGCTGGTGTAGGAAATGGATTTTCAGGGACATCCTGGAGCCAAGTTTCCTGAAGGACTCCAGCAGCTGCTGCACTATTTCTTCATAGTTGTCCGCGCGCTCGTTCCCCAAGAAGTTGTCCGTCACAGCTTTGAAGCTCCTCCACGCTGCCAGCTCTTTGGGGTTTAGAGTTGTCGGAAAAGTTTCGTCCTTCATAATCTGTCGGATTTGCGGTCCAACAAAGACACCAGCCTTGATCTTGGCCTCCGACAAGGTGTTGCCAAACTTTTCCTTTAGGAAAACCCACGCCCATTCAGATCCATTGCCCGTACAAAACTTTTCATCAAGCCGAGCTTTATGTGGAGTGGTGGAAGGAAAACCTTGGCTGGGTCGACAAGGGCGATATGCTTCACGTTGTGTCGACCAGGTACATGCTCTTTTCGCTCTTCCCAATCTTTCTTCGTCCAGTGATTCTTGTCGTCTCTGCTATCCCAGAGACAAAGGAAGCACATGTATTTCGTGTAGCCTGACTGCAGCCCTAACAACAGCGCCACCACTTTCAAGTCTCCGCAGATGTGCCAGTTGAAGTCATTGTACTTGATGGAATCAAGCAGCTGCCGCATAGTCTCATAGGTCTCTGTCATGCCGAACGCGTGAGCCAGTGGGACTGATGGTTTCTCGTTGCCATTGTGGAGCAAAACAGCCTTCAAGCTGTTCTTCCCCGAGTCGATGAAGAGGCGCCAGTCTGCAGGATCGTGATCACACCCAAGTTCTTTCAACAGACCGTTGATGTCACTGCAGAATGTCATCGTGTCTTCCATCTCAAAGAACTCAGCCATGTCTCTGTGACGTGCTCTGAACAAGGATATCTTGGTGTTAGGTTCAAGTAGATTCCACTGCTGCAGCCTTGATCCAAGCAGCTCTGCCTTCGCCTTTGACAGCGAGAGATCTCTTACAAGATCATTTAAGTCTCCCTGGTTCAGAAGGTGTGATTCTTGAGTGTCGGGTTCAAAAGGTTCATCATCACCATCCTCTTCACCACTGCTTACAGCTATGTTCTGATCAGCTGGAGGTGTTGGAACAGGGTTCTCGTCATCATGAGGCACAGGTTTACGAGCAGAGACGCAGTCAGCGTACTTGATGTGACCTTTATTCTTCTTGTTGAAGCCGGCGATGCTTGTGCAGCAGAAATAACAATCATCATGATGATTCTGCGGCTCACGCCATATCATGGGCACCGCAAATGGCATGCTCGCGCGCTTGCCCACCAACCACTGAGTCAAGGTTGTGTGACAGCTTGTGCAGCAGATGTGTGGTGCCCAGCTCTGTTCTTGGTCCCCCCCTTACACCCGAAGTAGTGAAAGTAGGCGGCCTTCATTTTCACTGCTGTAGATATACTTCGCTGTTGATCTTTTTTGGTATACCGACCACAGACATAACAGAAGTTGTCAGGATGATTGGTACAGGAACGCCTACTCATCTTTATCTGAAAGAAAGAAATATAACACAAGTTAACAACAATTGTACGAAATAGACATGTTAAAGACATATGTAAATTTCATTGAAATCCTGACTTCTAGGCAATGGGAATATTTCTGTTCCTGAAAATCCTGACGTGATACAGCAAAACGGTTATGATTTTTGAAATCAGCGTACCCAAATTAGTCTTAATCACTTTACACATCTCCAGTAAAAAATTTTTTTGAAATTTGTTGTTCAGTGTTATCGGCTAAATAATTTTAACGGCCTTACAAAATTAGCATTACCTTTCATCAAAACGAAATTGTAAAGACAAAAATGAGAAATTTAGGAGATATTTATGTAGAATGTGGTTATTATCTATCAGAGAGTAAGCCCCGACATTGTTTGGGAAATTATGTTACTTCCCGCAGCCAAAATAGGCAATGACACGTTGTTTTTTTTAATTTGAGCATTAGTCATGTAAAGTTCATAATAACGCAGGTTAATAGATTGTAAAGCAACATATGCACATCCGTTGTCACACTTTAATGCACTTCCTGGGACAAACGTGAAAAATATGTTTTGAAAATGAGACATTTTAATAAGACCCAATGTCTTGGATCTCAAACTGGTCTTTGGATCTCAAACCACTGGTTGCACAAAGTTTAAAAGGGTACCACATTAAAATGGCCAAGGAACCAGCCAGTGCAGGGTCAAAAAACAAAAATTTGGACAAAAACATTTTCATTATTCATATCGAAATGATAAATGCCCAGTCAAAGCATGCATTCGCAATTTCTCGACAAGAATGCAATATTTAGACATCCACCAAGATGGTCGATATAACGCATCTGCTCTCTGGGGTTTAAGCATAGCCGTATGTATAAAATAGATTCACAAGGAACTTGGATACAGGAGGCCATTTGCCCCATAAAACCTGTTCTACATCGGTAGCCCATTAGTTCAATCTAATAGTTTATGAACATTAATTCACTGGTGGTGAGGATGTGGGGGTGGAATGAGGATGAGAACAGTGGGGAAAGCACAGACTTCACCAGGGTGCTTTATCTGTACAATAAGATCCAGTGTCTGTGCGTGTCCCGAAAAACAAATGTTCGCACAATGTTGAAAATAGGACCATGTTAATAAACAAGGACCTGAGCAGTCAGTGCAGGGTCAAGAAAAAAATTGATTTGTATAAAAATATTTTTCATTATTCACTTCAATAAATGCTCAAAGCAAGCATGAACTTCATGTTTCTTTAACTGTTTAGCATTCCAATAACATTTCACAAATGTAAACAATTATTCTCTAAAATGCAATTGCCAACAAGAGTGCAAGTGAGCACTCTGAATAAGAACTCGTATACGCCCGAATAAAAAGGTATATACAGAATATTGTGCTACTACATGGAAAACAGCATCATGGTTGCCATGGCAACCACTTTAGATGATGAACGTATGTCGCGACACACTGTCTCCACAGTCTGTACCTATGTACCAAATATGAAATGTGAAAGTTGAAAACTTTGGGAGTTAGAGTGCGGACAGGAACGGACGGACAGACAGAGACGGACGACCGGTATGCATATATATATATATATATATATATATATATATATATATATATATATATATATATATATATATATATATATATATATATATATATATATGGCATATAAAAATGGTGTATCAATTTCAGTGCTCTCACTCTGTCCCACTGCAAGAATGCCTTTCAACACCCCCAACATACTTTCTGACCAACTGCTGCAAGAAGTGCAGTTCTTCTTTCTAGGCTTCACAATCTATCAAAACCTGTCTTGGGTATCCTACATTACCAAACTGGCTTCCACGGCAGGTCAACACCTTGGTAATGTCCACAGAGGGAAGCCCTCTGTGGACAATGCCAAGGTCTATTTTCTAAGGTTGTTGTACTTTTTCCAGAGAAGTATCATGCAGTGTGGGGCTGCACTCGAGGCTGGTGCACCTGTGCTCCACTGGAGGCAAATGAGTCGAAGGCTCTCCACATTCTGCAGCATATTTAAACTGAATCCCAAGGTCTGTTACTCACCTACTACAGGCACTGCATCAATGACATACATGCAGCCTTTATAAAATGGTGCACAACTTGGAAAAATTGCCTAACTTGCAACTGACTTCTGGTCCAATATGCATGTGAACAAGCTAAATTTGATCCAACTGAGCTAGTATACACTCAAAAATGGGATAATAACATGGTAATTCTCCTGAGCTTATTTGTTTCCAGCAAATCCATAACATTTCCTCCTCAGCCAGATTTGTGTCTGAAACTTGGCCGCCGCCATACCCGGTATGAATACCCAGCATCAACAGCAAAGTTCCCATTTTAACTGCTGCTGTTTAGTGATCCTTACATATTGTAAATCTAATATAAATGGCTAAACAATTCTATTTACACCACTACTGTACTTTATACAAAAAGTTGTGTTGATGCATGTTTTAAAAACTCAAAGATCCAGAAAACAAAAATGAATGTGAAAGCAAAGAAGAAGAAAGAAAGAAAGAAAGAAAAAAAAAGTCACAAATTAATTAATGAACTTTTATGTTAATTGCTCCTCAGGCTGCATTTCACAATGGTATGTATGACTTTTGATCAAACCTTATCCTTGTCCGACTCAAAAAGAAGATGCTGGGCCTCAGCATCGGCGTGATCATAGTCAGATGGCAAAATCCACGCAGTCGTCTCTTCCTTGTCCATCTTCCCATCCTTGTTTTTGTCCCGAAACTCTAAAAACTGTTCACGCTCGGCCTGTACCCAGTCCGGCTCTTCAGAACTTTCATCCTGGTTATACATATCTCCTGCAAAGTGATTAGGCAATGTCAAAATTGAAGGACCTGAACAAATATTTGATGAGAACACCGACGACACGAGGTTGTAATAAAATTCTTCAAATTTGATTGGGGGGATGATGTCGTCAGCTACAAAATATCACTGAGTAACACATCGAGCACAGTCATATTCAATACCCAGGTTATTAGTGAGCCAGCTAGGGTTATATATATTAAACACATTTCGTGTGGATTACACATATGCTATCTCACTTTGAATTCCTCAAGGAATTTGTTCGTCGATGGTTTGCGAATTTCGAATTGGTTTGCGAATGCGAATAGTCGAATTTGTCGATGGTTCGCCAGAGGTATCGCTCCAACTTCGCCAGTAAAGAAATTAAAGAATACAATTTAGCTGGGCCATGCTTTGCTGCTTGGTCTGAGTGCTCAGCAACGGTTGTGACTTGTGACAGTTCCTGGATGAGCCAGCTTCACCCATGTTATATAGGAAGTGGTGATGAGGTGAAAGATTGGAGTGGCTAAAATGGTTGATGGTGTGCAGAATGAAAAATTTTAAAAAAAGAACATAAGCACAATACTACAGGGAAGTTCTTGCTATAAATCTCACAAAAAAGTTGGAGCATGCGCAAAAAGGTTCCCCCCTATCCCCCTAAGCAGAAAAAGATAGAGAGAAAAATTATGATAACACATTTACATGCAAATGTAACCATAATGAAGATGCTGGAAAAAGAAAGGAAGATAAAAACCACAAAGATTCAGATTCATAATACCTCAAATGTCCAAGCAACATTAATTCATTCATTAATGTACCATGATCGAAACAGTGTCAGTTCTGCCAAAGCAGTTTCTTGACTAGGGTTGCAATCATGAACATGTCACCACACTGACGCAGGACGTCAGGGCAGGAATTTTAAATTTGTTCAGGGTAGCGGTGATACCTCTACTACTCTTCACGAAGGACACTGCGGGGTCTTTAATGACCACAAACTAATGCTGGCAGATGTGACGCCTTGTTTAACGTCCAATCGAGGGATGGCACACATACTGATGAATCACCCTGCCTGTGAAACACCAGGATGACAGCTTATAGCTGGGTCGAAATTCAAATCCAGGCAAGACAGGTCATTGGTGAGTGCATGCCTCTTGGTCATCCTGCCAGCCCCCAAGCAACACAATGATCAAAACATATTATACAAACGTGTATTATCCAGACTTCACATTCACAAAGCAAAACACTGCTCTGCTCTGATGTCAATATTCATTTAAAATATAATAATTTGTGAAAATAATTCCTCGGGGTTAAATAATCCTTAGCATAGCATCGGTTATTTCTTAAGTATTTGTTGAGTTAAGCCGACTGCACCATTTGTGTGATAAGACAGCATTGCATATGTAATAGATAGACGAGTCCACCAACCCCTTGGCTTCGTTAAATGTTCCTTCCCCAAATCTGTCCTTTATGTTCTTTCAGAAGAGGACTCGGGACCATCGAGTGTGATCAGGATCAAGACAACCTGTAGGAGGGGCCTGAAAGTTAGCTCCGCCTAGTACCGTGCTTATGCACCAATCAAAATCAAGACGGCCTGTCGGTTTTGGGGCCTGGTCAGATTTCCTGGTCTGGTGGTTCTGTTCCTGGTTATTGGTCATTCTGCTCAGGCGCTGGCAGTTCCGACATTACTCTGAGGAAGAGGCCTTGGTTCATTTGACTTGGTGGTCAGTGGAACTCACAAAAGAGAAATCAACATAGCAGTGCCGATGCCGCAGCCCGACTAAATCCCATGGCACAACCTGACGATCGATTGACCTGTTCCTTGGACGAGCCAGCAGGGCCCATTAGGGACCTGCCAATGGTAGAACAAGTGCTCTCCTGTCCTGAAATGTTACCCTAATCCAGTGATATTCACGATTGTTTTAAAGGGGGGGGCCACTTTTTCGATAAGAAATCAGTGTGAGAGCCGCCACACAGGACTCCATAATAGCTGCTATTAGGCCACGCCTCCATATACACTTCTTCGTTGTGGTTAACTGGGCTACAAGCGTAATTGTTTGTATACTGCAGCCATCTAGTGATGTAGGTATGTTACTTTTATGCTTCAGGTTTGAACTCATTTTAAACCATTGGGTCAATTTGATAGCATTTATGGAAGATAACAATGGGGGTGTTTTCACATTTGTGTATTATTGGCCGCACGTTAAGGACCGCACTTTAGGCCACCAGTGGTTCGCACGCCATGCTTGATATATTTTGTAAATGTATATATTTTGTCTCGGTCGCACTGTTCTTAAGACCGATTGGTACAGGGACTCGCATTTGCTCTAAAGCACATGCAGGCCAGAGACTGCTTGGCTCACAATCAGATACGGCCTGCTGTGCTGCGCACAACGTTACGTCGAACTCTGGAGCCCCACAAGAAGGTGACGGGACATAAAAGGTCCGCAACGCTCTTCAGGGCTTAAGACTCGGCTGACTGATATGGCCATCGTTTAGCGACCCACGAGAACTGGTCATCAAAGACTGGATTGCATGTTGTGAAAAGAGCCACCGCCACAGGCCAATAACCTCAATTTGAGTTTGAGTCTGGGGTCACTGCAATCATATATGCATAAAAACGTCCAGAGGTCTGAAGGTAAAAATGCTCACCAATGTATTCCTGCAGATTAATCATCCCATCTCCATCTTTGTCAATGTCTTCGATAGTCTCCTGTGACACAAAAACATATTCAGCCCAATAAAGACTTGTCCAAACCATTAACAGCCATATACTAATAAGGCAGTTTGGTATTGGCTGAATGGTTAAGGAGGTGGCGGTCTGAAGATCTTAGGGTCTTGAGTTTGAGTCCCTGGTCATACCGTTAAATAACACCAGGTTGATGGACTAATCCCATCATCAATCCGAGGTAAGCAAAATGAGTACCAGCTTATTTGGAACAAGGGGAAATGCATCAGTGGCACAGCTGTGCTCCCAGCAATGATGCAACCTGCAGCCACATGCTGCATATAAAATAATAATAATGCCAACTCATAAGGCATTACATCAAATACAATGACAACAAAATCTGTGCTTCAATGAAACATTAAAAATTATTAGACACCACCCCCAGTCTGGGAAAGGTGCCAAATATTACATCCCTGCACTTAGCCTGTACACACCACCACAATGACGTCCTTCATATGATTGAATTCCTCAGGATGCAGAAAGGCCATGAATTCATCCTTGGTGGCAAGCATATCACCATCAGGGTTGGCCGCCCTGAAGCGCCGCTCATCACGAGCTCGCATCTGCTTGTAGTTATAGCCATTGCCTTCAAGGTCATGCGCTCCATCTAATTGTGAAAAGGGTCAAACAGCAACAATAAAAATAAGACCGTGCATTCTGAAGCTCAACTGGATCAGGAGCAAGTCACTCAAAACCCTCGCAGACACCCCTAGACCCTGTTTTTTGTTTGTTTGTTTGTTTTTAATGCCGTGAACGAACTTTAGTACATCATAGGTGATGAAGGTTGTGGTCAAGTTTCATCAAAATTGTGTGTAGTTTTGGACAAGAGAGCAAATACTATTTTTTTGGGGGGGGGGGTCAACCCCCTTCCCCCATAGACTCCCTTAATGAGTGCATATTTTGATGGGGTCAATACACCTTCTTCAAGCATCAGATATGAAGTTTGTGGCCAAGTTTTATCAAAAACACGTTTGGTTCAAGCGATAATGACTGAAGTGTTAACGGACTGACAGATTGACCTCACCGATGGACACTGCTCGACCACATAAGCTCAACGGACTAAAGTCCAGGTGAGCTAATAATTATGATTACTATTACTAGTATTATAATTACAACAGATTTCTGTAATTGTTAAATATAACAACCACACAAATCTCAAAATATTAACATTATTTTAACATCCTGGTATGTATTCAACTTTTAACACTGCTTTAAAGACTACATGCCCAGCAGCAAATTCAAAATCGAGAATTGTGACGTCAAAAAAGAAAAGCAGCATAAAGTCTTTTTTGTTGGTATTGAAATGCCAATTTGAATAAGCACAATGCAAAAAAGTATGTATAAAACAACTTTTATTTGTGTTTGGATTAAAAAAAAACCCCAACTATCAACAATTGCAATCAAAATCACAAGGCAGCGCCAACTCAATCAAAATCAAACGGATAGAAGTCGAGTGCAAAGGTTTGGCCAGGAATGGTCACAGGATAGCTATTAACAGAATACATATACAGTACCACAATGTTCAGTGTCAGGACCTTGTTTCCTCAACTGTTTTCATAAAAATTAATAAAAAACAGAGTTTAAACCAAATGCAGAGCAAAATTTAAGAGAGCTTGTCAAATATACAACGCAACTTAACATGCCATTATATTCAAGGTTCTTTACTATGTTGAGTGAGGTCAGTACCAATTATTTTTCTCTCTACAAGAACGAGGCTTATGGGTAAGGTTACAGAGGGCATGAACTGACTAAAGGACAATGGGGCAAACTATTGGACACAATAAGCAAGGGAATAAACCAACAGGAAAAAGAAGGAGAAGAGGGGGAGGAAACACTGCAACTTGCACGTTAGAGGGTTTGGTTAGGAAGAATTAATAGGGTAAATAATGATTGTGCACAAGGATGTGAGATGACATGAGGTGCTGGAACACCACCTGCTTGAAGCCCTGCAAAGAAAAGTGGGACAGCACAACCTCTGGAAGGCAAGGAACAAAAGAGCTGAGGTACACAATCAGCTTTGATTTTGGAAGTTAAAGCAGGAGGGGGATACTGGAAGAATACGTGCATCCTGGAGGTGATGGGGAGGGTTGAGTGTTGAGATAGAAGTGGAAGCTAAACCATATGATAGGCAGTAAAAATCAGAGGCCACTGACAGGCCCACAATGCGAGAGAAAATAGGCCCTGTGCTTCAGCCTAATCAAGGGATATACCACATATTCTGAGCCATTTAGATACCACATCAATTTATATAATCTGGAGTCCCACTATGATTTGAGGTCCATGTGTCCATTTATTTATTTTATTCCGTTTCGCATAATTTATCCTGTCATCCAAAACAGCTAATTGGCTCTCTTATTGGGAGAAAGTGGTACAATTAACCATTCACCAACAAAATACACGTGTGTGTGTGTGTATATATATATATATATATATATATATATATATATATATATATATATATATATATATATATACATATACATATATATATACACATATACACACATATATATATATATATATATATATATATATATATACACATATATATATATATATATATATATATATATATATATATATATATATATATATATATATATATATATATATATATATATATATATATATATATATATATATATATATATATATATATATATATATATATATATATATATGCTGACTCCTCCCACAACTCCTCCAGTTGAAGAAGCTGTGAAAAGCCACCCAAGAAGACTTGCACAAGGTAAGTGCAAAGCACCTTTTACATTAAGTGCGTAGCACTTACCTTACGCAAGCCCTCTGGTTGCTTTATGCAGAGTCTTCGGCTGGAGGAGCCACCTGGGTTTAGTTGATTAGGTGAGAGCTGATTGGCTATTCCCTCCATTCACAGGTGAGAGATGTGGGTGGGTCTTTCTATGTATGTATGTATGTATGTATGTATGTATGTATGTATGTATATATTTTCTTTTTACATTAATTTAAATTGTGAAAGATTAATTTTGAGCTCAAGCAGTAGCAATTATTTGTCCCTTGATCAGAAACACTTGGATTGTAACCTACCAGTCATAAAGCCATAGGTGACATTGTGGTATTCCTCCCACGAGATGAAATCATCATTGTTCAGATCATGACTAGTCCACTGTCGCTTGACATCCTCAAATACCCAGCGGTTCTGGGAGTGCTTGATCCAGAATTTCAATTCTTCTTTTGTTACAAATCCATCCCCATCTGCATCAACTTTGTGTACCAACTCCCTATGGTACAAAAGCAACACCAGTGTGGATGGAGGACATCTCCATACATTTGAAAAGGAAGACAATAGTTGGACAAAGAATATAAGTTCAACAAAGGGGGAAGAGTGAGATTTGTAAAATGTTGCAAAAGGGCAAATAATAAAGCAGTTTCAATCTAACTTTTGCACGAAAACAAGAACCAGTATGTTTTAAACCAAACATATTGAAAACACTTTTGGTTTCATCAGTTTTCAAAATGACATGAAATCATGCTTGGAGATGGCTTACTTAAAACACAGGCAAGGCATTCGAGAATATATATATATATAAAACCACGCAATCAAAATACAATGCAACTGTGAGGACAAAAGCAAAAAGTGAAAGGGGGGGGAGGTGGGGTGGGGATTGCCCTCTTTTGAGCACTTTCACTTCCTTGACCGTCACACTATCATTTCAAGTCTTTTAAATGACAATTATATAATGTATAATCTTGATAGTCATTACCTCCAGCACTGAAGGTAGATGGAGATTACATTTCTTTACCTGTTTGTGAACAAAATCTCAAAATATTGTGGATGGACTTGGAGGCAGACAGGGTATGCACCAAAAAAGGATCGATTGTATTTTGGTGAAGATCCGAATCCAGATCCGGATGAGAGAATTTTTAAGTGATTCTTCACCATTGAGTGTTAGGGCTAAACAGATATATAGCATGATATCTCAAAAAGTTGTGGACGGATTTGGCCGAAATTTGGTGGACAGGTTGGGTAGGTGACAATAACAAGCTGATTAAATTTTAATGAAACGAACAGGTAACAACAGGGAGTGGGGAGTAATAGCGGACATGGAATTGTCCCACCACGAGGGCAAGACCCTCTCATGGACAGGCCCTCGTTGCTCCTATGGTTGGCAGTGTGTCCCGGAAGCAGTGGGCAAAAGAGTATTCACCCTCTCTATATGTGGGAGAATTGCATGCTCAGCCAGTGGGTCACCCAGATAGCAGAGCACTGATATGGTTCACCAGAGGACCTGGGTTTGATTCCCGGTCTGAGCGTGTAATTTTCCCACATATACATAGATTAAATTTTAGTTCAGGTCCGAATCCAGATCTGGCCTATCAGTGGGATACAAAACATAAAACTAAACTAATGAGTGTTGGAATTCTCAAAACAAACCCGTTTTTTCAATTAGTGCAAGGTTACAGTGGTAAACCCCATTGTCCAGGTTCCCTCATCCCTTCTCACCAAATTCCGTATACTCCCAGCCCATGTTCCCTGTCGAGCTAACTTTCTCAGTCCGTTCAACCTCACCTTCCCCTCCACATTCAAGATGCATGTTCACAAACTCCTCATTCTCATGATCTTTTCGACATCAATCCTCTCCCCCCTCTTCAGCCTTTTTTTATTTTTACTTGTCCCCCCCCCCATCCTCCATTCCTCTTCTGACCATTGGAGCTTGTATCCAGATTCTTCACAAACCATCTTCCATATTCTCGTTCTTCCCCTCACCAGGCTTCCTCCAAGTGCCCTTCTGTTGGTGTGTTTCCCCACTTCTCACTGTTATTTTTGTTTTGCATTCTCGCTCTTCCATGATCCTCAAATATGTATACAAAAAAAAAAAAGATTCATTACCGCTCTTGGAACACATCATGGCATTTTACAGTGAGATTATTGTGCAAAGAATGGTATCAATATGGCATTCACAAGCCATTATCAAGGATCTTAGGATGATCAGCACAGTGTAAGGTTATACCTACTGAAGAACAAGGACTGGAAAACAACATCCAGGTCTTCAAACATCGGTGCGACATGCTCAGAAGATGAAGCAAAAGGGACAATACAAAAAGGCAGAAACATCAAGGGTGCTGCTCACCCAAGGCGTTCTTTGCTTTCTTCTGGAGACAGCTGATCAAAGTGTTGGGCTTCTTCAGTGCCCAGGAAAGCCTCATGGTCATAGTCAAAATTCTCATCATCATCATGCAGCTTGCTACTCAGTGGTTCATCAACGTGTACCCGTTTTTTCTCCGACATGGGTTTGGTTAGGGCAGGACCAGTGCACAGCAGAATGCAAATGCACATGAGTGTGGCAATCCATAGAACCAGACTCTCCATAATCACCTAAACACAAAACAGCACATCTTGAAGTTTTTGCTGGACCAACACTAAACAAACCAGCCAAATTGCTTTTATCAGAAAACTAGATCGCATAATCAGTTTTGCACAATTTCTCAGGTTATCGCATCATTATCCTGTCGACAGTCTTCATAATCGCTGTTTGAGGGTATATAAAGTACTGGGCGAGAAAACTAAAAAAATTATATTTTCAATGCAAAAGTACCATTTTACAACATGCTTAAACCAAAGCCTTTTCACAAACCTAATATACCGCACATAACTTCATACCAAGCTCTGATGGCATTAAAACATTCAAACAAAACATATTTCAGCACCACCTGGTAATTATCATGGATCAACACTTTCGGTTCACAGGATGGTGCAGAGGTAGAATACTTGCATACCAGCCGCCTGATCTGCGCTCGATTTTCGACCAGCCGATGAACTGCCAGATTGGTGCTTCACAGGTAGGGAGTTTCGTCCCACATGTGAATGTTAAACTGGGTGTCCCATCTACAGGCATTGATTGGTGGATGTTCAAGATCACATAGTGTCTTTTGTGAAGAGTAGGCAAATTATTGCCAGAACCCTGAACAAATTGAAAATTCCTGCGTAAATTGGCTTCAGTCGATTGTCAGACCTAGCTAAACAGTTCACGGAAAACTTTGGACAAAAACTTTCCTGGTCAGACCTCTCAAGAAGGTGGGAATAATTGAGGCCATTAAATAAATAAATATTTCATCAACACTTTCACAACTGGATTGCACACAATCAGGTTGTCATCTGAATCAAACAACACATGAAAGGCAGCAATGATAGAGGGGTGCGTTGGCAAAGCATGCAAGCAAAAGCATCATTTACAAATGATTCAGAACTCCAATTTGGAGGTTTGTTTACACAAACAACTGATTGGATTCAATCTCATGAGATTGCAATAACTCCAGGAATAAAAGCAAATAAAACTCTCCCCCTTGCAAATGGCGTGCAATATGTTGTCTGGGCTGCAAACAAAATAAAAAGACAATCTCCAATTTGCACTGCGATACATTATTTATATACATGCTATTGCACCAACGGGTACTGAGACACCAGCTTGTCACTCGCGGATCAATCCCCGGTTGAGCCGCACCTGGGGCCACCGCTCACAATTAACGTTGTGGTACAGTGGGTTGTTTTCGAACCACGAACGCCACCCAGTCAAACATGAGTTCCAGCGTCCACCGTCTAATTATTCCGTTTAACTAGAGGTCACATGGTTACCTGAGCAGGGAGCGCGCCCTCGACAAAGCACCAATGTTATCTCGATTAGATTTTAATTAGGGCGGCCGAGCGTTTTAACCGCTGGTGCGTGCCGACGATTTTTGGTCAAATCTGTGGTAATTACCTCCCAGTCTATCTCGGTTCGAACAATGGTAGACCAATGGAAGGAAAGGACAAACATGGACAGGTTGTAAGTCGACAAATGATTTATTACTAATAAAATAAATAAATACGAATAACTTTATTTTCTGAGGTAAATAAATGAATTAGTTTCAAAGCAATCAAAATTAATAATTACTCAGGCAAAATCAATCAAAACGACAGGAAAGAGACAGAGAGCAGATGCTTATCGGGGGTTGACTCATTTACAGCTAAACACAGACAAGGGTACCCAGCAGATAATTTGGGGGGGGGGGGAGAAGAGTCGTCTCGCTCACCAAAGAGTAGTCATCCGTGAAGTGAAAACGTCCTGAAATGTGTGCGTGTGTGTCACGTCCGTCGCCAGCACCCAGCCTTGCCGTGCACCCTCACGCGAACAGCCTTGAACGCCATTCGACGTCTGGGAGGGCACTGAGATTGTCTGTAGCGGGTTAGACCCTGGTGCTGTGACAGTTCCTCACACTTCACTAAACTGGTGACATCCAGTGACCCACACGGTCCGTCGGTGACTGACCCGCACCTCACAAGTTGGTGACCGACCCGTGCCTCACTCGTCGGTGCTGCTCACACCCACACGTGCACCACACGCTCGCTTGCTCAAGCACTGGGAAGGACGAATTGTCTCGTTGTTGGTGCTGGTGACACCCACATGCTCGCTTGCTCACTTGCTCACTTGCACGCTTCCTCTCTGGCTCACTTCAACTCTTGCTTCTTTCTCAGCTCGCTCGTTCCTCTCCTCCTTCTCCTCTCCCTCCTCTCTCCTCAGAATGGACCTCCAATTCGTATATCTCCTGCCGTCTTGGCGGGTGCAGAATCCGCCCCAAGCTCACCCCGCCCCACTTGCATACGGTTACCATGACGACCCGTGCCGAAAGAAATGTGCGTATAAACGTTGCTGAGGAAAAATAAGGGCGGATGTCAGTTCGCGAAAGAAATGTGTGTAAACGTATCTGTCGTAAAGAAAAATAAAAGCTTCCCATATTAAGAGAGGGGATCTATTCTTTACCCTTCTCAACGCATCACACTTAAAATCCCATTAGACATGGGGATGGGGCTAATCTGAACATGCATTGAAGGAAATAACTGTCTGAGGACCTGGATGTGTGGATGTATTCATCAGACCGGATTCTGAAATCCGTAACAATATATAATATTTATTAAAAATTAACAGATTGATAAGATAAGAGAAAAAATAAAAAGCACAAGTGAAGATTTGGACACATATGTTTGTCCCATTACAGTTTTGCTCCGGATTTTGTGATGGCATCCGCGCAAGAGGCAGTTTTATGCTGAGGTTGTGTTACATCCGGATTTGCTCACTTGCTTTTTAGTTCAACATGCATGTGCTTCAATAAAGGAATGTTATCTGTTTATATGTTCTTGTACAAAATATTTAACATCTTTGAACCAGAACAGATATTTCCTAAAATTCCACATCGTGAAATGCAAATGATCAACAGCTTTGAGGAATAGAAGAGGAAGACGTATCAGTGCACTGCAAGCTGCAACTTGTAAGAGGTACATTTCAATTCTCCAATTTTTTAAACTATCCTTTACACAAATGTAGATGGACACCAGCCTAGTGTTCTTGTTAACAAATTATTTTTCATTTTGCAACGTGTTGAACATGAACATTGCCTCCACTTGAACATCATCTTAATAATACACTTAAGCTTCTTCGTCGGTGTCTGTCTAACATTCTGTTTCACCCATTGGTTGGATAGTTCACCTGAATCTACCCACAATCTCCACTTGGGGGAGGGGGGGGGAATCATACGGTCGTCATGTTGGGACTTACTGCAATGCAGTCAAAGACATCTTTGGAGCAGTCATGTTCACAGTCTCCATGCCTTCCGATTAAATTTTCTCTTCATTGTAAAATAACCAAAGTGACAGTTAAGGGGATGCCGATCGGCATGGTGGGCCTTGTGAAGATAAGTCTCAGCGATTGAGGCAGCAGTTTGTTGCCTGATAAACTGCCCAAATAACTGCGTGACATTCTCTCAAACAGGGCTTAAACCCATGTCATATTTTCCACATATCTCAAGGGATTGTGAGTTGAACAGGCGACCATGATGGGCCATGACCACATATGTTTTCCATATATGTTGCAGGATTATGAGCTGGACAGCCGACCGCAATGGGTGGGGTTTGAAAGCTTGAAGAGGTAAGGGAAGACACCTTATGGTTTGGAGGTGGGAGAGTGAGGACTTGGGGTTGGGGGTGGCGTGCATAGATGGGACTGAGTTGGGAGGGGAGGTTGAGGATTATCAGTGGGTGGGGGAGTTGAGGACTTGTGGTGGTTGGGGGGGGGGGTTGAGGAGTTATGGACTGGGGACTGTGGGGACGGTATCGACGCCTTCGGGTTGGGAGGGTGAGGGCGAATATACATGCATGTATGTCGTCCAAACTCCAAGGATTGCATTTTTCATTAATTAAAATGAGTACATGACTTTTTGGGGGAAACTTAAGCAAGAATTCAATTGTAAAGATTTTGTGCACACAAAATAATTAAATTTGAAATTAATTAAATAATGCAACTATGACACACTTGGAACAAGATTGCCAGTAGGGTAGGGACACTGCTAGCTCTCATAATGATCAACTTCTATGGCTACTGACATTTCTCAGATCTGCCATGATTACAGTATGTCAATAATCTAAAATAAAAAAAAAATAAAAAAAAAGTTTCAGGCATACCCAATAAATGTTCACGATGCCATTTGTAAAATTATTACCAGGTTGAAACCGATTTATGTTTGTAAATCTGGTTCAGAAATGAATGGATTGAAATCGTAGGTTTCTGGTTACCAATTACTCGTACATCCAAGAATGGATGGATTGGCAGTCGAGCTTAGAGGTATGTGCAATTGCCCTTCAAGTTGTCAAGCTTCAGTTTGAATCTGAACCCAGCTACAAACTGGCATCATGGTGCTTCACATTCAGGGTGAGGCATCAATGTACGCATCGTCCCTTGATCCCTCAGATGGACGTTAGGCCGGAAGGCTCGCCTGCAATCAGCCATTGTAGGTGAATGTCAAATGTTGCAAAGAGTCTTTCACGAAGAGTAGGCGAGTCATCGCTTAAGGCCCTGTCACACCTTGACGTTTTAGCCAGCGTATGGCAAGGTATCAAAATGTATACAAAACGCTGGCGTACGTTGAACTATTGATGTTTTTTTTTTCCAGTTTTGGACGTATTCATAACGAGTTGGACGTATGCATAACGTATTAGTAACGTACACAGAACGTTTCAATAACATATAGATAACATATACCAACGAATGCTGAGCGTGTTGGCGGCGTCACATCCTATGCCCAACGATAGTCTAACTTATGCATATTGCATGGCGCGGCAGCGAATCGCCGACGATCACGTAGCGTAGCCTATTAAAAGGCTGCGGCTCGACGATTCAAATCATAACCACACTAGACATTGAAGTGTCAAGCTGCTGTCACACCTTGACGTTTTAGCCAGCGTATGCCGACTTATGAAAAATTTGCCAAATACGCTGGCACACATCGAATACGTTATGGGTAAGTTTTGTATACGTTAATAGCATGCTGAAGCACGCTGGCATACGTCGTAGTACGCAGAGTACGTCGACAAATTTTCAGCATGTTGAAAATTTTTTGACGTATCCAGCGTATGACGCACACGTTCCGCATACGCTGGCATAAGTTGTAGGCACGTTACGCGATCGTTGACACACGTTACTTGTAAGTTACTCATAAGTCAAAACACATCGAGGTAATGTTTAGCATACCCAAAACTTAATTTTAACCTATGAGTAACGTGCTTTGAACCTATGTGTAACGTATCTCCAACGCACATTGACGTATGTAGACGTATTTGATTGACGTCTTCTGGACGACCACAGAACGTGTTTCTAGCTTACAGCTACCGTATAATGGCGTATTGGCAGCGTTTAGGGCCGAGGTCGGCAACCTGCGGCCCGCGGGCCAAATGCGGCCCGCGAGCTCCTCCCATGTGGCCCGCGGCGCCTTGTCCGGATTTCCATTAGGTGTGGCCCGCGAAACATTTTTCTGAACCGACGACAAATTTAACATATGTGGACATATGATTCTTCCACAAATATCACAGTCTCTGTATGTCACAATAAATTATTTTCGCTTCTAGTCCACTTAACTTGGTCTTAAATATTTTTTCGTTGTTGTTTCAGATAGCTGAAGGTCTTAAGGTTCAATTTACAATTACATTTATTATCATTGATTTTAGGTGTGTTTGTTATTTTTTTCGCGTTGGGAGGGGGGTGTGGCCCGTGAGGTGGCCCGAACGTGGCCCGCGGCCTGGTTTAGGGAAATTGGCATATAAAAATGGGCTTCACAGGAGGAACCCGTCAGTGTTCCAGACTCCATGGTTTTTTTTTTTTTGTTTTTTTTTCTTTGGCATGATGGTGATGTTGACACTTCAATTTCTAGTGCGGTTATGATTTAAATCGTTGAGCGGCAGCCTATTAATTATATTATATTATAACCGCACTAGAAATCGAAGTGTCAACATCACCGTCATGCCGAAGAAAAAAAAACCCCCAAAAAAACATGGAGTCTGCAACACTGACGCTAGACATTACCTCAACGTGTTTCGACTTATGAGTAACTTACAAGTAACGTGTGTCGAAGTGTGTCAACGATCGCGTAACGTGCCTCCAACACGTTACTCATAGGTTATAAACAAGTTTTGGGTACGCTAAACATTACCTCGATGTGTTTCGACTTATAAGTAACTTACAAGTAATGTGTGTCGACGTGTGTCAACGATCGCGTAACGTGCCTACAACTTATGCCAGCATATGCGGAACGTGTGAGTCATATGCTGGCATATGTCGAAAAATTTCAAGCATGGAAAATTTGTCTAACAGCTCGGCGTACTACGACGTATGCCAGCGTGCTCTTAACTTATGCAAAACTTACCCATACGTATTCGACGTGTGCCAGCGTATTCGGCAAATTTTTCATACGTCGGCATACGCTGGCTAAATCGTCAAGGTGTGACAGGGCCTTTAAACCTGAACAAATTCCAAATCGACCGAGCTATCCAATCGGCGAAAGGCTGGGGCCATAAAAGCTTCCAGGCAAACCTCACAAGGTGAGAATAATTGGACCATGAAAATAACAGGGGGACACATCCTCTTCTTGGGGTGAGGGGGAGGCACAGAGCAGTATCAAATCAAGCAAAGCAGTTCAACAGCAAAAGAATCAACACCGATTCTTATCCCATCAACCTGGGTTTTATTGTGGCACAGTGTCTGAAACATGTACACCAGAGAGCGCTCCAGCTGATGGTATGTAGCAGGTAATTTCTAATGAAAAATATTCGGTTTACTGAAAATGAGGACTGATGAGGTTTATTGCATCGTCAAAACTTGGAACGATTCCTGCTAACTTTGCAAATATCCTGACTTTAATTCACAGACCGGTGTTCGTGGTACAACTGCTCCTACAGCTCTGGCCTGGTGGTGGTCGTATGGCAGCTTAGCTGCCGGGGTAGCTATCATTTCTTGAAGCGTGACTGTGTCGCCGATGCAGTGCCCCTCTACCAGTACACACACTGGAACTGGCACTCATTTTGCTGACCTCGGAAGGATGACGGGCTGAGTCAACCTCCTGGTGTATTAATTCAGCGGCCGACGGGGCTTGAACTCAGGACTCTAGGATCCCAATCCGCCACCCCAACCACGTTTGCCGGTTGTGTGTGTGCGTGTGGGGGGGGGGGGCACAAATGTGTATCGTGTTGCGCCGCCTCAAGGTGGGGGAGGGTATTACAAGCCTCCACTAATTCACAGTGCAGTTTTCCTGTCCGCACGTTTTGATGAAATATAAGCAGCACGTTTTTGCTTCACCGCCAGTTGCCTATACACCGCCCAAATAAAAACATGCGTTGCATGCTCAGAACAAGATCCACACGTTGGACGGTTACCCGTGCTGGTAATATAATAACACGTCATTCACCCATAATCGATTTAAATTCTGCATGGCAAAACGTGAACGAGAGGTACATACGAAACACGTGAGCCCCTCTTGCCATAAAACATCATAAAGAATTCCCAACCGAACGATAATCTATATTTTCCGACAATAACGATAAGCTACGAACTTGCTGATCAACCCCGTTAGTGCTTCAATTGATACATCAAATTAATATGTTGTATTTTAACCGATAAATCTGTAAGAATAATTTACAGCCATATTTAATACGAACTCACAGCGATCTGCTTTATAAAAAGTACCAATCGGCTCTTTCTTTTAGCTTCACATACAAACGGAACCTAGTTACGAGTTGTACGGGACACGTGCTGCGGTATTCGGTTTTAAGTATCAGAAACGTGCAATTCACTCACCACGCAACTCGCAGCAATTCTTCAATGAAGAATCAACAAACCGCCAGAAACTTCAGAACACCTCGAAGGTAAACTAGTATCTACCCACTTACCCACCCCAAACCATCAAGCGGATAAATAGTGCAAAAGAGCTTCTTCCGCACAGCTCCGTTATTATTTTATCTTTTAGGGCTTTAAAACCACGTGATTGTGCCCGAACCCTCGAAACTGCAGAACGAGCCAATCAGCAAGCTTCTCTGAGCGACGTCACCAACTCGATCCTCCACACCGATTGGATCAATGTGGCAGCTTGACGGTGCTCGCCGATTGGGGATTGTGCTGTCACTGTGTTGATCGCTGATTGGGCGAGACGCGCCACGTTGAAACGGGCGTGGTCAATCCCACTTATTTTTTTCTTCTTCTTTTTTTTTTTTTTTTTTTTTTTTTTTTTTTTTTTCCTGTTGACGCCCGAACACACGTCGTTGCGTACCGTTTCATTCAAGGTTATGCGTCTCTGACATTTTCGACTGCTTTTAATTCAACGAATGCCACGTAGAGGGAAGGTACACTCGAGCCATCGGGAGTTTGGATTGGTTAACAGTCCTTGGAGAAACGCAAGACGTCAGGACGTGCTATTTGCTGAACATATTGTGGGGGATACGCGTGGATGGATTAACATGGCCCTTCAAAAACCCCCGCTGGATCCACGACACACTGGCCGACCACGAATCGTTAACCCAAAAGAAGTTTTATCACATTTGAGTCTGTGTGGCATCGAATCCATTACCCAAAACGTCTTTGTTAACCTGGACTCGGTGGTGCAATGGTTGCTTGGAGGGTCTGTTCCAAGTCTGTTCTGAGTCTGGGAGGTTGGTGGTTTGAATCCTGGCTGGGTAATCCTGGCGTCAAAGCCACCCAATGCTCGCCTGTTTATGCATTTATCGTTTTTAAAAGACTAGTCTAATAGTATTTTTTATAAAGCATTGTAGTAAAGTCTGATCCAAATAATTTTAAAGCAATATATGTATTTGTATATTGTAATCAGTAAAAAAATAGTGTGGTCGATAAAAACATTAGAAAGGAAAAAACTTTAACGTTGATGTGCTTCAAAAAAGTTAAGTTCAAAACAGGTCAAAAATTTAAAACATTGGAAATTATTTTTTAATTTCAACTTCACTCCATCAATAATATACCCCAACGGAACCTCCATGCCAAATATCAGCATCCTAGTACACATATTAAATGAAAGGCAAGCTTCTAAATATCTTGCACCAAAAACTTTAACATTGATGTGCGACAAAAAAGTTAAGTTCAAAACAGGTCAAAAATTTAAAACATTGGAAATTTTTTTTTAATTTCAACTTCATTACATCAATAATATACCCCAAAGGAAACTCCATGCCAAATATCAACATCCTAGTACACATATTAATGAATGGCAAGCTTCTAAATAACTTGCACCAAAAACTTTAACGTTGATGTGCTACAAAAAAGTTAAATTCAAAACAGGTCAAAAATTTAAAACATTTGAAATTATTTTTTAATTTAAACTTCACTACATCAATAATATACCCCAAAGGAACCTCCATGACAAATATCAGCATCCTAGTACACATATTAAATGAATGGCAAGCTTCTAAATAACTTGCACTGAAAACTTTAACATTTTCACGCTGACGCTGACGCTCACGCCGGGGGTATCGCTATAGCTCTCTGTTCTTCGAACAGGCGAGCTAAAAATGGATGTGCTGCTTCCTTGCTTGACGTTCACCATTTAAAAGGATTAATCGTATATGGACACGAGCAGCAAGCGTTGATGAGTTTTATGGCCTCTTGTGTTGAAGATCCTTGTAAGGGAACTCTATACCTTCCCCCACCCCCCCTGCAATCCCCAACAACTCCCTTCAGGGCGAGACACTTGGCTCACCGTCACAAATTGGAGTCTGTTTGGCGTCGGATAACTAAGATGACAAAACACGACTCGAAGAAATGTAAATTGTACTTAATTATCATAAGGCTTGGGGGGTAAATGTGACTGGTGTAAAAATATTCATCGCTATGGATGCAACACCTGGCTGCTGGTTTGGATCATTTGTGGAAGAACGAGTGTGCTGCTAGTAAAATGGCAGGTGTATCTTGTCACCCACACCCATCCCACACCCTATCCCTAACACTCATCTCACCCCACTTGCATAACCCATCCCACACCCACCTGATATCCGTAACGTGACGTCCCACCAATCTTTCCAACCCCCTAAACAAGTCACCGTGGGTGACCCACGGTCATGTGAGGCCGTTTTTCACACTCTATAAGAGTTATTGCAAAATCCAGTAAACAACGTGTTGTCATATATGATATATGGCGATAAAACAGTCGTGCAGGATACATTGTACACGCGTTCAACTAAGAACCCACATACTGTATATAGAGTGTTCGTGCGGAGCCACCTCCCAGATTCTTGTCTCGCAATCTTCTCTCCAATCGACTCAAGCCCACCATCTACTTCGTGTGGTCGAGTCTCTACCACCTGGAAGTTCTTTTGCACACATTACACAATACGCACTAAACACACACACCCTTCAGAAAGTATTCACACCCCTTGACTTTTCTTGCATTTTGTTGTGTTACAGCTTGACTTTTAAAATTGATCAAATTTAAATTTTTTGTCACCAATCTACACAAAATACCCCACAATGACAAAGTGAAAACATGTTTTTAGAATTTTTTTACAAATTAATGAAAAATTCAAATCTGAAATGCCTTTGCGTCAACAAGTATTTAACCCCTTTGCTATCCATCCATCCATCGGGACCATACTCTGTGCAGAGCGTTGGTGCTGCTGAAGCAGTCTCCTTGGCTATTGGACACAATCCTGGACAGGTCGCCACTCCGACACAGGATACCAGCATTCTGGCACTCATTTTGCCGATCTCGGAAGGATGACAGGCAGAGTCAACCCCACCTGGTATTAATTCAACAGCCGATGCTATGACGCTCCAAATTGAGCTCAGGCGCATCCAATTTCCTTTGATCATCCTTGAGATGTATCTACAACTTGAATGGAGTCCACTTGTGGCTAAATCGATTGATGGGGCATGATTTAGAAAGAAACATACCTTTCTATATAAGGTCCCACAGTTGACTTTCTATATAAGGTCCCACAGAGCAGAAACTCTGCCATGAAGTTCAAGGAACTGTCCATATAACTCTCAGATAGAATTGTGAGGAGGCATAGATCTGGGGAAGAGTATAAAACAATTTATGGTGCTGAAAGTTCCCAAGAGCACAGCGAGCTCCATCGTGAGGAAATGGAAAGAAAATGGAACTACCCAGACTCTTCCTAGAGCTGGCCATCTGACCAAACTGAACAACTGGACAAGAAGGACCTTGCTCAGGGAAGTGACCAAGAACCCAATGACCACTCTGACAGAACTACAGAGTTCCTTGGCTGAGATGGTAGAACCTGCTGGTAGAGATGGTAGAGAGTGCCCAGACAGAAACCTTTCTTGAGAAAAAGGCACATGACAGCACACCTGGAATTTGTAAAAAGGCACGTGAAAGACTGTGAGCATGAGGTAAAATATTCTATGGTCTGATGAGACAAAAATTTAACTCTTTGGCCTGAATGCAAAGCGCTGCATTAGGCGGAAACCAATCACGCATTTAACACCATCCCTCCCGTGAAGCATGGTGGTGGCAGCATCATGCTGTGGGGATGCTTTTCAGCGGCAGGGACTGGGAGACTTGTAAGGATGGAGTGAACAACGAATGAAGCCAAATACAGACAAATCCTTGAGTAGAACCTGCTTCGGAGTGCAAAAGACCTTAGACTGCCACGAAGATTTACGTTCCAACAGGACAATGACCCCCCAAGCATACAGCCAAAGCAACACTGGAATGATTTCAGACCAACAACCTGAAAGTACTTGAGTGGCCCAGCCAAATCCCAGAGAATCAGCAGAAAGATTCGATTGCTGTTCACTAACGCTCCCCCTCCAACTTAACAGAGCTTGAGCAAATCTGCAAGGAAGAATGGGGGAAAATCTCCAAACCCAGATGTGCAAAGCTGATACAAACATACCCAAGAAGACTTGAAATGTGATTGCTGCCAAAGGCTCTTCCACAAAGTATTGACTCAGGAGTTTGAATACTTATTGACACAAGACATTTCAGCTTTTCATTTTTTATTAATTTCTAAAAATTACGAAAAAGCATGTTTTCACTTTGTCATGATGGGGTGTTATGTGTAGAACAGTAACAAAAAAATTAAATTTTATCCATTTTAAATTCAGGTTGTCAGGTTGGAACACAACAAAATGTAAAAAAAGTCAAGAGGTGTGAATACTCTTTGAAGGCAGCATACACACACACACACACACCTCGTTTTTTCATTTACTCTTCCTAAGATATCTCTATCTCTATCTCTATCTCTATCTCTATCTCTATCTCTATCTCTATCTCTATCTCTATCTCTATCTCTATCTCTATCTCTCTCTCTCTCTCTCTCTCTCTCTCTCTCTCTCTCTCTCTCTCTCTCTCTCTCTCTCTCTCTCTCTCTCTCTCTCTCTCTCTCTCTCTCTCTCTCTCTCTCTCTCTCTCTCTCTCTCTCTCACACACACATACACACACACGACAAACACACTTCTCTGAACTTTGAAACAGCGGGACGGGATGACTCGAGTAGTGTCGCTCCGTGCTTGTCCGATCGTGAGGTACACGAGGCGGTTTTAGGCGGGAAAATAATTAATTATACTGATGGGGGGAAGCACCCAAGTTCTCTCCACGTAAACGTGCTCCCCGGTGGGGGAGAGGGGGAATTCACGTCAATACGTCATCCAGTCCGTAATTCTGGGGAAATAACTGATTCGTACCCGGACGAGTTATTCACAAGCGAAATACAACATGCGACGAAGAAGACAAGATTCGACAAATATGGAGATGGTCCCCTAAAACATATAATTATATGAACAATATTTGTCACATATTTTTTTTATGAAAAACATCATAAAACGAGCAGGAGTAAAAATAATAATAATAATAAAAAAATTATGAGAAAATCGAGGAAGATCTGGCGGGAGAGTGTTACGTTGAGTTTGTAAGGAGATACTGAGGTGATCACAGGGATTGCGCAGAGGAGGGAATTGAGCGTCAGAAGATGTCGACCCACAAGGTGAGAACAAACTCGGGACTTGGGGACAGGAGAGGGTTATAATTAGTGTCATATCCGTGGATGAATAACTAACAGGTTGCTTTCATAAATTAAATCTATTAAAAAAATTAGTTTATATTGTCAATAATTCAGCGGTAATTAACGATTGTAAAATTCCTCATTTTTATTTCATTGAGGTAAAAGATGTGAAAATTTACTTCATTGTGAGTATGGTTGCACTCAGGCGTGCCCGGGAAGGATTTAGGCGGGAAAACAATGAATAATCCCGGTCGTTCGCGAATATCATGATGATACCGATCGGGCGATCCTGTCAGGAATCATCCTGTCAGGTCCGTGAGGACGCGCGGGTTCGGCGTCTCTGGTGAACATGAATAAAGGCTTCCAATACTGTGGTGAACGATTTGAGTGAATCCTCTGTAAAGTCGGCTACTTTGACGCATTTACAGCCACCAGACGATCAGCCGTTTATTATTAAACACGGAACCTGTCAATCGGCCGTGATTTGAATTACCTCATCTACATTGTAGCTTGCTAAAATAACTTAAGAACCTGAGGTAAACTTACTGTTCAAATTTAACATACGTCCATTTAAAATGGACGTTAAGCTGGGTGTCCCATCTGCTGGCATTACTTGATGGACGTTGGAGCTCACGAGGTGTTTTGTAGATGAAGAAAAGGCAAATTATGCTATGCTGGCACCCTGAAGAAATTACAGTTTCCTGCCCAAATCAGCTACGGTCGAACATCACGCCTGGCCAGCCGGTTCGTGAATGACTTGGGCTGAACACTGGGCCAAAAGCATTTCTTTGGCTGACCCCCTTAAGAAAGTGACGATAGTTGGGGCTGTTAAAGAAGCACCGGTACGAGAGTAAAAAGATCAGGATTGAGGAGTGTGGGAGGAACGGTGAGAGAAGGGAAAGGAGGTACGAAGGATGTTGGAGTAGGGATATCTTGTGTGGCATCACAATCACCACCGGCCAAAGCTACTGCGGCACGACGATGAAAGCTGGCCGGAGTCATAGCAGCACCAAGAGGCAGTAGTCTGAGTTCCGAGTGCGAGGTCGTCACTGACCTTATCACAGCCATGGAAGCCATTTTGCTTCTTCAAACATTCGATGATCCCTGGAGAGAAAGAATTTTTAAATTTTTAAAACAATACCGGTACAGTATACACCACTGCATTTATTCTTAGGATATTTATATACAGTACTAGTGTGGATCGGCTCGCTCCACTCGCCTCTCCACACGTCATTACAGAGATTGATGTCACAGATTTGCTGTGTTTGCAAGATTTACACCAATTATAACACAAACATTTCTTTTGTACAAATGTATTTGTAATATTGGTGATATTATATTTATTTGAAATTTATTTGTAATATATAAAGGTCCAAGTGATCGAAATGGTCAAGGGTCTAAGCTGCCACATCTGTCTGAACGGTGTAAGGGGTCTAAATGGTGTTAAGGTCCAATGGGGTCTAGAGAGGCCTTAGTGGTATTTTTGGGTCTTCAGGATATTTTGGGTTCATGGGGGACTTTTGGGTCGTTTCGGTTTTCAAGGTCTTTTGGGTTCTCGGTGACTTTTGGGTATCCAGGGCTTTGGGTCTTCAGGGTCTTTTGGGTCTTAAGGATCTTGGTGGTCTAAAAGCATCTTCAAAGGACGAAGGGGTTTCAGCAGACAAAACGGTCAAAAGGTACATTCCAATAGTGCATAATTAATGAAGACGTACGTATTTAATAGAAACATAAGGTATGTCACACACACACACACACACACACACACACACACACACACACACACACACACACACACACACACACACACACACACACACACACACACACACACACACACACACACACACACACACACACACACACACACACCTCATCCATTTCTAGTAGATGTACAAACTCCATAGACCTTGGATCACTGCAAAAAAAAAAAATACGAAAATATTTTTCTAAAAATTTAAGCATCAAATTTAACTTGGATTTACAAAATTGTGCTTTTACAACAATTTACCTTATATTAACTTGCGGATACACTCGTTAAAGACAGGTGATGGAAGAGAATGGCATTTTATAGGGACTGCTATAGAACAACAATAACAGCAACAAATCCTGTGAAAATCCTTGAAGTGCCCTCACCAAAATGCCATGACACTATCCAGCATGACAAAAGCTTTCACAAGACTACTTTTGACTTGGTGGAATGGAACCATAGCTGTAAGTAAATTTAGATGTCACAAGTGGATTCGTAATACATTTTTAATCATGCATACAAAGTTTGGTGATAATGTGTCGAGCCGTGAGAGAGGTAGAAGGAAATGGGACAGATACACACCACCAAATATCGTGCCTAGAGAAAGTCTATGCCACCTTCAAACATTTTCGCCCTTTGGTGCCTTATTTGCTGGAATTAAATTGTATTAAATCAGACTTTTTCTACCTTTATTTACACATCGTAACCCACAACTTCAAAGTGAAAAACAAATTCTACAAATTTCAGAAAATTAATTGAAAATACAAAACTGGAATATCTTGGTTGGATAAGAGTTCACCCCCCTTATAATAGCAACTGTAAATTAGCTCTTCTGTAACCAGTCACCTTCAAAATCAGACACCAAGTTAATTGGCCTCCACCTGTGTTAAATTGTAGTGATTCTGATTATTTCAGAATGTAATCAGCTGTTCCTCTGTCAGTTTTTTCTGCTGGGTAGTGCATTTTACAGCAAAGACTCAATCATGAACACCAAGGAGCTTTCAAAAGACCGCTGGGATAAAGTAATGGAAAGGCACAGATCAGGGGATGGGTATAAAAATATTTCAAATGCCTTGAATATCCCTTGGAGCACAGTCAAGACAATCAGTGAGTGGAAGGCATATGGTATCACCAAGACCCTGGCTAGATCAGGCCGTCCCTCCAAACGGGATGACCAAACAAGGAGGAAACTGATCAGAAAGACCACCAATAGGCCATTGGCGACTTTGAATGAGTCCATGCCTTTATGGCAAAGACTGGTCACTGCGTGCATGTGACAACAATATCCCAAGCACTCCACAAGTCTGGCCTGTACGGCAGGGTGGCAAGAAGGAAGCCATTAGACTGGTCACTGTGTGCATGTGACAACAATATCCCAAGCACTCCACAAGTCTGGCCTGTACGGCAGGGTGGCAAGAAGGAAGCCATTACTAAAAAAGCCCACCTCGACTCCCGTTTGAGGTATGCGAAAACATCACTTTGGACATTCTAAAGCCATGTGGCAAAAAGTTTTGTGGTCTGACGAAACCGAGATGGAACTGTTTGGCCTAAATGCAAAACGTTACCTTTGGCACAAACCCAACACAACACATCACCGAAAGAACACTATCCCTACTGTTAAGCATGGCGGTGTCAGCATCATGTTATGGGGATGTTTCTCATCAGCATGGACTGGGGCATTTGTCAGAATAGAAGGGAAAATGGATGGAGCAAAATACAGAAAAATTCTAGAGGAAAACCTGCTGCCCTCTGCAAGAAAGCTGAAATTGGGACGGAAGTTCATCTTTCAGCATGCCAACGACCTAGAGTACACAGTCAAAGCTACACTGGAGTGTCTAAGGAACAAAAAGATAAATGTCCTTGAGTGGCCTAGTCAAAGCCCTGACCTCAATCCAATCGAAAATCTGTGGCATGACTTGAAGATTGCTGTCCATCAACGCTCCCCACACAACTTGACTGTGCTTAAATAGTTTTGTGCATAAGAATGGGAAAATATTGCCCAATCAAGGTGTGCAAAGTTGATGGCCACCAATCCCAACAGACTCACAGCTGTATTTGCTGTCAAAGGTGCTTCCACCAAATATTAATTCAGGGGTTGTACACTTATCCAACCAATATATTGTAGTTTTGTATTTTTAATTAATTTTCTGAAATTTGTAGAACTTGTTTTTCGCTTTGAAGTTGTGGGTTACAACGTGTAAATAAAGGTGGAAAATGTCTGATTTAATGCAATTTAATTCCAGGCTGTAAGGCAACAAAAGGTGAACATTTTGAAGGGGGGTGTAGACTTTCTTTTGGCAATGTATATTTTCCAGAAAATTCCAATAATGGGCAGTGTTATTAATTAGCTAACTTTTGCAATTTTTCAGATTAATGCCAAGCAGATGCAGCCTATTCTTGAAGTTGAAGACCAAAGGTCCCGAGTCAAGACCACCAAAGGCAGAACCTGGACGCTGATCCATAATGGGAAATATGATGTACTGCTTGAAAAGCCACTCGGAGCATTCAGTTCTTTACCTTCAGAGATGTTGCAGAATGTCTTTTCTTGCATCCAAGGTTTCCTCACTTGCATTTCTTCCTCATTCCCTTCTTAGTTCCTTTGCTGAAGCAAGGATATTGTTCGTAGAGTTTGAAGTGTTGGCTTGTGATGATGTTTATCCCGACAAGCTGTCACTGATGCCTTTCCTCCAAAATCACATGTCTTGAGAAAGTAAAGGTAAAGTGATCAATAGCGATATCAGCAAACGGTTGCTTACTGGAATTGCAGATTGTAATTTTAAAAATGCCTCAAATATGGATGGTGTGCTTCTAAATGGGAAGTAGTTGCCAATAGTCAGGATTCTTCAGGTTAAAATTACTGCCAGAGAAATAATAAATTGTTTGAAAATGTGGATTAGGACAATCAATGTCTGGGTAGGGAAGAGTGAGTAATACAGTACATTCTTCTGTTACAGTATTAGATCTCAGTTTGCTGTGCCTGACTTCGAAGGCTATGTGTGAGAGGATTGTCGCATATGTTTTATCGGCTGCTGGACAGAAACGCTTCGTTTTCAAACAAGCTTTTACTATTGTCTGCAATGACATCAATTGCCATAGAGCCTGTGACAGTGCAACCCAGTACATGTACAAGCATGTTGGTAAGTGAAAGAATATTCTTGTATGATAATAATAATAATAATTAAAAATAATAATAATAATGATAACATCCTGACAGGATAGTCGATGTACCTCATGATTCCGGGAGCCCAGGTTTACAGATATAATATGACATCACACATTTGTTAATTCTGCAGCCAAGTCTGCTTCACTTTTTCAGTCTCCCAAGCAATAACTAATCAGACCTCCAAGATCTGATGGGATAGGTAATTTTCAAGCTGATAAGGGCCCTGTCACACCTTGACGTTTTAGCCAGGAATAGCAACGTATAAAAATGCACGTAAAACGTTGGCGTACGCTGAAGTTTTGAGTTTTTTTTTTACGTTTTGGTGGTATTCATAACGTGTTGGTCGTATGCATAACATATTAGTAACGGGCACAGAACGTTTCGTTGTGTTAAAGATAACTTATACCAACGAATGCTTAGCCTGTTGTCGGCATTCACAACCGATGCCCAGCGATAGTTTAACTTAGTCATAGCGCGCTGCACGTATCGCCGACAAACTCGTGGCGTTCTCTGTTAAAAACCTGCCGCACGCCGATTTAAATCATAACCGCCTGAAAATTGGAAGTGTCAACATCGCAGTCACACCTTGACGATTTAGCCAGCGTATGCCGACCTATGAAAAATGTGTCTTAAACGCTGGGACATGTCGAATACGATATGGGTAAGTTGTGTATACGTTAGGAGCATGCTGAAAAACAATGAAGTACGCTGGCATATTCCGTGGTACGTCTAGTACGTCGTGAAATTTCAAGCATGCTGAAAATTTTACGACGCACTCGACGTATGGCTCACAAGTTCCGCATACGCTGGCATAAGTTCTCGGCACGCTCCGCGATCGTTTACACACGTCGGCCTCACGTTACTTGTAAGTTACTCATAAGTCGAAACACGTCGAGGTAATGTTTAGCGTTCTCGAAACTTAATTTTTAACCTACGAGTAACGTGCTTTGAACCTATTAGTAGTGTGCTTTGAACCTCTGTGTAGCATGCTTTGAACCTATGTGTAACGTATCTCAAACGAACATTGGCGTATGTAGACGAATTAGATTGATGTCTTCCGGACGACCACAGAACTTCCTGAATGTGTTTCTAACTTACAGCTACCGTATAATGGCGTATTGGCAGCGTTTATGGGAATTGGTATATACAAATGGGCTTCACAAGAGGAACCTGTCAGTGTTCCAGACTCCATGTTGAGTAGATGTCAATGTCAGTAGCAGTAGTAGTTCGAGAGAATTTAGTGATGTCGATGTTATTAGTAGTAGTAGTAGTAGTTCAAGAGAATTTAGTGATGTCGATGTTAGTAGTAGTAATAGTAGTAGTAGTAGTAGTAGTAGTTAGAGATAATTTAGTGATGTTGATGTTAGTAGTAGTAGTAGTAGTAGTAGTAGTAGTAGTAGTAGCAGTAGTTCTAGAGAATTTAGTGATGTCGATGTTAGTAGTAGTAGTAGTTCGAGAGAATTTAGTGATGTCGATGTTGGTAGTAGTAGTAGTAGTAGTTCGAGAGAATTTAGTGATGTCGATGTTGGTAGTAGTAGTAGTAGTAGTAGTAGTAGTAGTGGTAGTAGTAGTACTTTCAAGTAACATGTAGCAAAGTGTGAACAACGTTCGTTTAGCGTGCTTACAAAACGTTACTCAAAGGTTAGAAATAAGTTTCGGGTACGCTAAACATTACCTCGACGTGTTTCGACTTATGAGTAACATACAAGTAACGTGTTTCGACGTGTGTCAACGATCGCATAACGTGCCTACAACTTATGGCCAGCGTAGTGGAACATGTGAGTCATACGCCGGCATACGTCGTAAAATTTCAAGCATGAAAAAATTTGAGGAAAACCCAAAAGTATGACTTTTAAAGCCAGCGTACTACAACGTATGGCAGTGTTTTTCAGTGTGCTCTTAACGTATATAAAACGTACCCATAACGTATTCGACGTGTACCAGCGTTTTAGACAAATTTTTCATAAATCGGCATATGCTGGCTAAATTGTCAAGGTGTGACAGGGCATTTAGTGTGGAGAAATCACATCAGCACCATCTCATATTATCGAGTTCCATCCCTTCCTGCAATATTTTTTTAATCTCCATTGGCCCTCCCTTAACCTACCCATCTTACATTTATGTCTGTTTTTTTTCACTCTATGCTCTCCTCTTTTCGTGTACGTTCATTACCTCGCTTCTTGAGTTTATCTGTTAGCTCCACTGCCCTGCTAATCTACACAGGCTCCCACTATCATGCTGTTTATGAACTCACTTAGATACATCTACTGACTCATGTTGTGAAGTGAATGACATTCACTGGTTCACCTCCTCTTTCTTTTAGTCTGGTGTTGGCTTAATGGTTAAAGTGGCTGGCTTAAAGTCTTAGGGTCTTGAGTTTGAACCCCTGTTGTCTGTTGAATTAACAGCCTGTCATCTCAGGTTTGACTCAGCCTGTCATCCTTGAGGTTGGCAAAATAAGTACCAGTGGACTGGTAATAGTGGGCACTGCATCAGTGGCACAGCCACACCCCCAGAAAATGATGCAACCAGCAGCCACGCGCTGCACATAATACTTAGCTTTATATTTTCATATGGACCCATTTTTATACATACACCACATGGCCAAAAGTATGCAGACACTCCTTCCAATTAGTGGATTCAGCTATTTCAGCCACACCCATTTCTGACAAGTGTATAAAATCAAGCACACAGCCATGCAATCTCTTTAGACAGACAATGGCAGGAGAATGGGCCATACTGAAGAGCTCAGTGACTTTTAACGTGGCACCGTCAAAGGATGCCACCTTTCGAATAAGTCAGCTCATCAAATTTCTGCCCTGCTCGAGCTGCCCTGCTCGAGCTGCCCTGCTCAACTGTAAGTGCTGTTATTGTGAAGTGGAAACGTCCAGGAGCATCAACAGCTTATCCACGAAGTGGTAGGTCACACAAGCTCACAGTACAGGACCGCTGAGTCCTGAAGCGTATAGCGCGGAAAAATCATCTGTTATCAGTTGCAACACTCACTATCGAGTTCCAAACTGCCTCTGGAAGCAACGTGAGCACAAGCACTGTTTGCCGAGAGCTTCATGAAATGGGTTTCCATGACCGAGCAGCTGCACACAAGCCTAAGATCACCGTGCGCAATGCCAAGCATCAGATGGAGTGGTGTAAAGCTTACCACCATTGCACTCTGGAGAAGTGGAAACGCGTTCTCTGGAGTGATGAATCACACTTCGCCATCTAGCAGTCTGACGGACGAATCTGGGTTTGGCGGATGCCAGGAGAACGCAACCTGCCCAAATGCCTCGTGCCAACTGTAAAGTTTGGTGGAGGAGGAATAATGGTCTGGGGCTGTTTTTCATGGTTTGGGTGTCTCACCAATAGTAAGTAAGGTGTCTCACCCTTAGTTACAATGAAGGGAAATCTTAACGCCACAGCGTGCAATGACATTCTAGACGATTCTGTGCTTCCAACTTTGTGGCAACAGTTTGGGGAAGGCCCTTTCCTGTTTCAGCATGACAATGCCCCCATGCACAAAGAGGTCCATACAGAAATATTTTTCCAAGATCGGTGTGGAAAAACTTGACTGGCCTGCACAGAGCCCTGACCTCAACCCCATCGAAGACCATTGGGATGAATTGGAAAGCCGACTGTGAGCCAGACCTAATTACCCACCATCAGTGCCTGACCTCACCAATGCTCTTGTGGCTGAATGGAAGCAAATCCCTGCAGCAATGTTCCAACATCTCGTGGGAAAGCCTTCCCAGAAGAGTGGAGACTTTTATAGCAGCAAAGGAGGGACCAACTCCAAATTAATGCCCATGATTTTGGAATGAGATGTTGGACAAGCAGGTGTCCATGTACTTTTGGCCATGTAGTAAGTGTGTGTGTGTGTGAATATATATATATATATATATATATATATATATATATATATATATATATATATATATATATATTTACATATGTATGTATGTACAGTATATATGTATCGACAGCCCTGACAGAAGTTAAATAGACACCATGATTTTTAAAGAATTTATTTATTGAACATTTGAAGTATATTTGATCGATTTTAGTACATACACGAGTATTTGGTAGACTTGCCATTTGCAGATTTCAATGCTTTTAATCTTTCAGGCATAGAACTAACAAGTTCCAAAATTTTCTCTTGTGGGGTTTCTGTCCAGGCTTCCTGCAAAAGGTTTGGCAATTCTGCCCGTGATGTTGGTTTCCTGAAATTTTTCCACACAGCTCGATTCAATATAGCCCAGAGGTGTTCAATGGGATTCATGTCAGGAGACTGACTTGGCCATGGAAGTCGCTTGATCCAATTTCTGTCCTGCCATTCTCTGGTCTTTTTGGCAGTTTTGGCATAGAGCTCCTTCTTCCATGAACAGTGTTGTTTTTGATCATCTGACCAGTGGAGAAGACAGGGAGATGTTCATCCTCAATGATAGAAATGTGTCTCGTAGAGTCAGGGCCGGATTAACCACTAGGTCCGTGAGGCCCGGGCCTTGGCCTACGAAAAATATTTGGCCTATGAAAATTTCCGACGACGTTTATTATTATTATTATTTTTTTCAGTCTTAATAATGTGACTCGACATGTGCAGGAAGGCTGTACACACCGTGAGCGAAGGCGGCTGGCACGCTGCCAGACAGTGATCGTCCACAGCGAGCATGGGAACCATGTGATCACATCACAATCAGCCAATCACAGGCGTCGCTGCTATCGTCTGGCTGATGGGTGGAGTAACTTTCGCGCTGAGTATGAACATACTGGCACCCTCTTACTTTCATGTGAGTTATCGAGTATACTGACGCTTGCAGTTCTTCATTTTGCTCTTATTTGTCGTTTTTTATTCTTGACTATGGCCGATGGATATATTCGGCACCACAAAAGTGGTACTTGCAAACGCGACAAAAAGAAGAGGCGTGAAACAGAAACAAAAATACTGTCTGGATCCATCTTGAATTTTTTCCCCTCACCAGAGTCGAGATGAGCAAACGGAATGTGCGCATGCAGAGTCTTCTGATGTCAATGTCGAGGGATCAAGTAATCTTGCACTGCATCACATTTCGAAAGCTGATGATACCAATACCGTCGCATCAAGCAACGAGTAGAGAGAAGCATTGGAACAACTGCAGCCAGTGCTGCGGCTCGTAGTTTCAATCCTGATCCTGCTGAATGGAATCTTTCTGCAGAATTCGTGGATAATTTCATCCAGGTTCCTCCCTGCCAAGATAGGAACGCAGATTTTTCGTATACGGCCCGAGTGCATCCAGATAAAACACGGTATTTTCGGCGCGAACACTTTCAGCGGAAACTCACAAACGGTGAACAGGGAGTGGATGCTGTTTTCTCCATCAAATGGTAAACTTTACTGCTACGTGTGCAAACTCCTATGTTCCGACGGCGATGATCACGAAAGCCATCACAGTAATTTTTGAATCGGATTCAATGATTCGACACAGACATTTGACACAGACATTCCCCAATATTTTTGTTGCCCTCCGAATATATTGTTTGATGTTTGCTACGAGCTGCGAGGGTCAACGCTCCATCAGCACACTAAAGCGCGTGAAAAATTGTCTTCGGTCGACCGTGGGGCAGGTGCGCGTGTCCACGCTCGCTCTGCTTTGTGTTGAATCTGAGCTGATGAAGCAAATAGATTTATCCGAAGTGATCGCGTTGTTTGCCAACCAAAAGGCACAAAAGAAGGTGTTTCAGCAGGGTGGAAATTGAATATGCATACATTCCTCCGAATTTGTTTTCTGTATCGTTTGTTTCTCAATTTCGAAGGCGAATTGGATTTTATAGGCACTTGTATATTTGAAAGTCGGACAAATCGCCATTTACTGCAGTCTGTTCCGATTAAATTTCATGCTCAAAATCGTCGTTTTGGTCACTTTTGAATTTGGCCTACGAAATCTCAAGGGCCTTGGCCTACGAAGACCTTAATCCGGCCCTGCGTAGAGTTTATGTTGCCAACACACTCCACAAGCTTTGACCGACCAGTGCTCCAGACTGCTCCCCACACCATCACTGAAAAATTACCGTGTTTGACAGTTGGCTGCAATTGGTTCGAAGAAAACTCTTCACCGGGAAGTCTCCAGACCATACACGTCCACCGTCAGAAAATTGAGTAAATTGGGACTCTTCTGAAAAATGACAGTTTGCCAAAACTCCAAGGGTCTGTTGGCCATCTAGTCAGCCCACTTCTTTCTCCCTTCAATGTTGGCTGGTCTAAGAAGAGGTTTGCTCTTCGCTGCTCTCCCATAGTAGCCCAGTTGATGAAGGTACTGCGCAGCAGTTCTTGAGCTAACTTGGACCTCCTCTGCAACATCTGCTGCCTTACAACAGGGAGTTTTCTCAATGGACCGCTTGACAACTCGAAGACATATTTCTGAGGGCCCAGATCAACCAGAACTGGAAGCTGTGGATTCCTTGCCTTTGCTGGTGAATCGCACAATCATCCGATTGACCGTAGAAAGCAGAATGCCAAGGTTCTGAGCTATCTGATGCTGGCTGACTCCACCTTCAAAATGGCCAACAATTTGTCCTCTTTGAAAATCGCAAAGGTCTTGTGCTCCCTGGGTTCGAGGCATAGTTAATTGTCACGAGCCAAACCCGCGCTCTGTGAGAAGTTTCTAAAGTGAGGGTTCATTAAGACGTCAATATATGCAGTGTTCACAATGTGATTTATAGAATTTCTTTAAATACAATGTTTCTTGTTCCATTTTTTTGTGTCAAATGTACCTTCTGAGGTGGTCAGCATGTGCAGAAGAGGGTTTTACATTGCAGACGCTGTTTTCTAGGAGTGGCATTACGCCTGTCAGCGGTGACGGTCTGTCGACGACAGATGTACTTATGTCAGCGAATGACTGATGATCCCATGACGTCATTATGCCGCTCAGCGGTGACGTCATACGTCGCCATGTAATTGAATGTAAAAATGAGAAAATAGCCAAAAATTCCCAAACCTGTCCATGTAGCGCGATCTCACATAGCCTATGCTGTACATTAGACCACAGAGCACCTGCATGCCGAAAGTGGCAACAATCCGTCTGGCATTTTCGGAGGAGATACGTCCACAAAATATGGCTTAGCATATTAATATAATAATACATGACCCAGGAACTACTTTCTGCAAATAAATTGTTGAATATTAGTCCAAATCATTGAGTAAAACTTGCTTTATACAGATGAAATGAATACCTATTTACTTCTGTCATATCTCTGTATGTATGCATGTATATTTAAATATATATATATATATATATATATATATATATTTTTTGGGTGTTTTTATTAGCAAATGTTAAGAGCTTTTCCTTTCACTAAATGTATTTATTCTTTTGCAGCAGTCTTAGTGAAAAGATCTACATTTTTATTGCCGACGAAGGAAAGACTTCGGGTGATGTTTACTTTACTGTCTCAGGTGTGTTGGTCATTTGAAAACATTTGCAGTCATTATTATTCTAATTATTATTATTAAAACAATGGCTGATGCTTATGGTGTTAAGTCTCGGTAACAATTTTCAGTTGTTTTTTTTTCTTTTTTCTTTTATATGTGGTCTCGGCTCGTGGAAGAGCTCCGAGAGAGAATAGACCAGGACACAACAGACCAAAGGGAACAGCAGGAGAAAGGGGAAACACCAATAGCAGGCGAGAGGGAGAATGTTGATGGAGACGCACAAACAAGGGATGCAAGTCAGGATGAGAGTTAGGGGAGAACACAATGGATGGACACAATGGATACATAAGCAAAATTTGGGGAGCTGTGGGGGTGGTTTAATGGGTGTAGAAAAGATCATGGCTTTGGATGGGGGATGACCTGAGGTAGTGGTGAATAGCTGTCTTGAAGACCAGGAAAGAACAATGAGATTGAAGAGAGTGTGGAAGGAGGTTCCATAGGTGGGAAAAGAGGAATAAATGAGTAGAGGTGAGCAATGGTTCAGGATTTTGGCAGTTTCACTTGGAGGGGGTTACACAAGGAAAGGAGATGCAGGTGAGGCCATTCGGCCCATCCTGCCTGCACCACATCAACACCAGGTCAGAAAAATAACCTTTTTTTGTGGGGGGTTTTTGTAGTTTTTTTTTCTTTCCGGGGAGGGGATATGGGCAAAGACAATTCTTCGATTAAAAAAAAACATCAACCACACAACATCCCTTTATGAGAACCCTACAAACAACACTCCGTACACATGCACACATTCACCCATCAATACTGATGCTACCGAAAAGTCCTGCCAACATCCCTATACCACTCGATCTCCAATACTTCCAGCTATCTATCTAATTCCAATTTAAACTTATCTACTGTTTCTGCTGCTACGACCTTTCCAGGGAGACCATTCCATACATTAACTACTCTGAGTAGAAGACCCCTGCTTTACTACCATCCTAACTCTCCTCTTCTTTACTCCCAGCCTCTAACCCCTGGTTCTATCACTGTCCACTTTGCTGAATAATTCTTCTGCACTTGTTTTGTCTCCACCCTTCATTATCTTAAACATTTCAATAATATCACCTCGTAACTGCCTCCTTTCTAGTGTATAAAGCCTTGTCTCCTTCAGCTGCTCCTCATAGCTGAGTCTAGCTAGGCTGGGAATCAATCTAGTAGTCCGGCGCTGAACTGTCTATGTCCTTCCTATGTCCTTTCTGAATTGTAGTGACAAAAACTGCACACACTATTCTAGCTGGAGCCTCACTAAATTCCTATACAATGTTAAAACTACCTATTTTGACTTATAATTGATCCTTCTTGAGATACAACCTAAAACCCCATTTGCTTTACCTATAGCCGCCTGGCACTGTGCTGCCTGCTTATCTCCCATATCTATTACCAACCCCAGATCCTTCTCCTGTGTACCAGTACCAGTGTACTGGGCCGGTGTATACCCCAGTTAAAATAGGTGTACCAGATCCCTGTGTCGTAAGAGGCAACCAGGGTTGCGTCAGGAAGGGCATCCGGCGTAAAACATGTGCCAAATCACTATGCGGATCATATGGATGATCCGCTGTGGCGACCCTTAACGGGAGCAGCCGAAAGAAGAAGAAGATCCTTCTCCTGTGTGACATGCTCCTTGATTGCCCCTTGCATCATGTAATTCCTCTTTTCATTGTTCTTCCCCATCCCCAACACCTTAAAGTTGCTCAGGTTAAATTACATCTGCCAATCTTTTGGCCAATCTATGTAAGTGTCAACACTTTCCTGAATCTGATCACTACCCCCTCTGCTATCCACCTCACCTCCAAGCTTTGTGTCACCTGCAAATTTGCAAAGGCTTCTCTTCACCCCACTATCCAAATCGTTAATGTAAATTATGAATACTAATGGTCCCAGGACTGACCATAAGGTACCCCACTACTTACAACCTTCCACTCACAGCCACACTTTGCTTCCAATCACGAAGCCAGTTTGACATCCAATTAGCTACCTTAACAGCCACTCCACAAGCCCTCACCTTGGCTCACAACATCTGATGTGGTGCCTTATCAAATGCCTTCTTAAGGTCTAGATATACTATGCCCACTGCCATTCCTTCATCCACCCAATCAGACGCTGCTTCAACAAAGAATATTTGTTGGACAAGACCTGCCTTTGGTAAATACACGCTGACTCCCTTTAATTAGTTTGCATTAATTTAAATGGTTCCTCATCTGGTTCCTCATTAATGTCTCAAACACCTTCCCCACAACTGACGTCAAACTAACATGTCTATAGTTCCCCAATTCTTCTCTGGATCCTTTCTAAAATAATGGTGTTACATTTGCTACTATCCAAGCCTGGTGTTGGCGCAGTGGTTAGGGCAGCGGCTTGGGATCCAAAAGGTCCTGAGTTCAAGCCCCGTTGGGCCACTGAATTAATACACCAGGGGGTTGACTCAGCCTGTCATCCTTCCGAGGTCGGCGAAGTGAGTACCAGTGTACTGGGCCGGTGTATACCTCGGTTAAAATAGGTGTACCATATCCCTGCGTCGTAAGAGGCGACCAGGGTTGCGTCAGGAAGGGCATCCGGCGTAAAACATGTGCCAAATCACTATGCGGATCATACGGATGATCCGCTGTGGCGACCCCTAATGGGAGCAGCCGAAAGAAGAAGTAGATTTGCTACTATCCAATCTTATTCTTTCCTAACACTAGTAAGCTCTTGAAAATATCCATTAACATCTCTCTTACCTGCTCAGCCCCCTCCCTCAATACTTTCGGGTGCATATTGTCTGGTCCCGGAGTTTTATTTACTCTTAGATTTCCTAGCTGTTCCTTTACTTCCTCCACTCTGACTGGATCTTCTATAAAAGCCTTTTCTCACCTCCTTGATAGATACTCTCAGCGATTGGCAATTCTCCTGACTGTTCTTGTGTAAAAGTTGAAACAAACCACCTGTTTAATAAGCATCCCATCTTACTTTCCTCACTAACCACTCTCCTGGTGCTATTCTTCAATGGACCCACACTGGTCCTAACCTGTTCTTTACCCCTTATATACTTAAAGAATGCCTTGCTATTATGCTTGATATTCTTAGCCATGTCCATTTCATACTCTCTTTTGGCTTGCCAAGTTATTTTTTAAACTTGCCTCTGCTTACTCTGACACTGATATAAATTTAACTCCAGTCCTGTTATATTACACCGAATGAATGCCTTCTGCTTCTCCTTAATAGCATTACATGTCTCAAAGGGCAGAGGAGCTCCTTGTGAGCCAACAGACATCCATATCTAGTGCCCAACGGTGTCTGCAGATGTTCTCCTGAAGTTGGGTTACTTTTTTTTCGGAGGTTTGTGGCAGTTTTTCCACTCTGGCCACCGTAAAACACTTCATTCCACAAACCCCACAAGCACAAAGAAAACTGAAAAACCACTCCGTGGGAGTACCTCCTGTGCTGCTGCCCGTCACAGGGCAGCTCACTGGATGATGGGATTGGTGCAAAGCGTTGGGGACCTCCATACTTTGATGATAGGATTAAAAGCACGGGGTAAATTTCCTAAGTCAGATTACAGTGGTGTGTGGTGGAGTGGTGCTGAGGTGTCGTTCACCAAACGGCAGTCTCATTGGGTTAACCTGAGGAGGTCCCTTTGGGTGAGTGCCTGCAATGTCCTGTCCCTAAGAGAGGATGATCATCTGTCTGAGTGAGCACCTCTCTGAGCTCCCATCATCTGATCTCCAGCATTTGAACATCGGTATTGCAGCACTTTGAGGTTCGGAGATTGGATAGTGGCGAGATAATGAAGGGTGGTTACACCTATTATTGGTCTTGTTGCTGTCATGGTTACCATGCCCAAGGAGTTGTTGTAGCTGTGTCCAATAAGCTAACTCCAATGATAATTGAGGTAACACTGGTCAACGAGCATGTTATGAGACTAAGGATTTGTCACTCCTTGGGTGTCATTTCCCTGGTCTCTGTATATGCTCCGACTTAGGCGAGTGATCTCACCGTGAAGGACGCATTCCATTCCAAGCTTGAGTCTGTGGTTGAACAGTGACCCAGGGGAGATACTGTTACGGCTGTGGAAATTCGCAATACACCATAAAGGACCTTAGATCAGTTATGACGATCAGTAATTGTGTAGTTATATTTCCCCACCGTTGTTTAAAGGGAATTTCCGTGTTCACCGGGCTGCGATCCTTTGAGTTAGCCGTTTTTCTTTCGCTATCGTTATTTTTGACCGTCCGAAAACGTCGAACGAAGGCCCCGTGGAATACCTGCTGCAACGCGCAAGTTTTCCCGCCGTTTTGCGCCGCCAACGCTGGCACGAGAAGCGGCGAAGAGCTCGCTCGCGATTGGAGGACACGGGGCGTGAGTAGGTCGGGAGGGGGAACGCCCCTTTTCGAGGAGCTTCTCTAAAGAGCTCGAAGGGAGGCGGAGCCGAAAAGGGGGTGGAGCGAAGGGGCGGAGCCCCACGCTATATAATGCGGACCACACGCGGGGCTCGCTCTCTCTTCTTCTTCGTGCTGGATCGCTCTGCTTCCTCTTTGTCGGTGCTCTCTGCTTCTTCTTCGTCGCCGTCATCCGCTCTCTTCTGGTGGTCGAAGTCGAACTCGGACTCGCTCTCGTCGTTTTGGCTTCCTCTTCTCTTGGTGGTCGTCGGAGGTTCGCGCTTCCTCGTCTCTTGGTGGTCGATGTCGAAATCGGGTTCTCTCTCTGGATCGTCGAGGTCGTCTTCTCCCTCTGGGCACCAAGTCGTGAGGGTTGCGAGTGGTGGTCCAGGGTCGAGGCGCGCACAAGAGGAGAGTGCCGGAGAGGGCTCGCCGACCATCACATCTCGAGGGGGCAGGTAACCAGCACGGTCTCACGGGCCTTTTCGGTCATCCATGGCCCACGACCATAAAGGTTTATGAACCCCGTCTACCTCACTGCCTATGGGGAGGGTTTTCCTGTTGCTTTTGTATGGATGCTGTGGCGCGTGTCCTGTAAGTAGAACTGTGTTAGTGACTGTGCTTGTAAATAATAATTATAGTCGGTGGTATTGCTTTCTGTTTGCTTGTCGCTTGCATATTGCATGATTCCTTATTTATGTTGTGTGTGCAATGTGTGCTTTGTAATAAATGTCCTTGTGTGAAATGTATCCCGTTCGTCATCTCTTTCCCCATTGAAAGTGCCCTCTTGAATCGCGGAATAAATTAGTAGTGGGTTTTGAACACCCAGGGTAAAGAAGAGAATCTGATCCGTCGAGGTCGGCGATAACACCGCTCGGTTATCACTGTAGCACGGAACGGACCGCTTAAGCGGTTCGTGTCCTAGGCAGACCTGCGGCGAGGTACGAGCGCCCGGTCGACTACTCGCGCAGGTACTTCAGTAGGCCGAATTTGGCGAGCAACCCTATCCTGCGCGGGTGGGCAATTGACACGATCGTGGTGAGGTTAAACCCCCACCCGTGACTGGCTCCTAGCGGTAGTTCCAGGAGGGTCACGACTGAATTGTCCGTCCGGTGGGCGACGCGGCTGCTATTAGAGGTACGCGGCTGATCGCACGCCAGGCGGGCCAGAATTCGTAACACTGGTGTCCGGGAGTGAGATTCGAATCCACCCCGCATCCAACTAAATTCACGGAACTGGATCAGGGGTGAGTGAAGCGACCCTCCGTGTTCCCCAAATTACGAGCAATCTAAATTAATTTCTTCCGAGAAATAAGATGGAGTTTCAAGGCGAACGGGTGCCGGGGGGAGAAATTAATATGTGTAGTAATGTAGAATCCATGGCCCGGGACGGTACTTGTAATTTTAATCCATGGGGGAGCTCACCCTCATATTCTGAGCACGAACTTTGCCGGCAAACGGAATCGCAAAATGGCGGCCCGGCCGCACTTCAGCGTGGCACGAGGCGTGAGCGGGCCGCTATTAATGGCGCAACAAACGGCACGACACGAGGCGAGTGCTTTCAGCCACCGCTTCAAACCACGTGGGCGAGAATCAGGAAGATGAGGCAACTAATGGGGATGTTAACGCAAATAAATGAGGGTTATCAACGGATGAAAGAACAATTAGGGCAAACCCTAATAAAGGAGACACAAATAAAAATGGAGACTAGGGAAGCAACAGAGACAAAGAAGGAAGTAGAAGTATTGCCAGAGACATGGGAGATAGACCGAGTCGAGAAGGAATTAAATAAAACGAAGGAGGAAACAGACGAGGATCCAGGAAGAAACTAATAGACACGAAGAGACAATAGAAATAAAATGTATAGAGACGCGGGAGATAGAAAAATAGAGGAGAGACTGCACGATAAAGACGGGGTTAAAGGAACAGAACACACACACACGGAGGTAGTGGAGGATAATGGGGGCGAGCTGGCAGAACGTGTGGGGACTCGGTGCAAGCAGCTGGATAGCCTCCTTCGGGAACGGAGGAAGACGCTATTCTCCCTTGAAGCTGGTCATGACCAGGTGGGTCCGGTCGTGCTTTGCGGAGTTGAGAGGGCGAGTTCTGCGAAAGGTGCACACGAAGCTTGGGGGGTATGGAGGCCCCGGGAGCCCTCGAGGTGACCCGATTCCCCAGTGTGATTGTCCCGGTGTGTGTGGTGAAAGGTGTGAGCGCGCCCCCGTGTGTGAGTGGTGTGGTCACGAGTGTGCCGAAGTGCGTGCTTCCCAGCGCGCCGTGTGTGAAAGAAGCACGGTGTATGAGAGGGACAGCGTGTGTGAGGTCGCTGTGTGTAAGGGAGATGATGGTGGGCATGCGCGAACATGCAGCCGCGTCTCCCGATGTGAGTGTAATGGCACGGTGTGTGAGTCTCGTGACACACAGGAGTGCGTGTGTGGAATGGAGCTTGAGCGCGAGAGTGCGATGGAGATGACAACGGCGACAGGAGAAGGACAAAAGCCGAGTAGCGGCCGTAGCTGTATTGGGGACCGTACCGGGTTTACCCAGCGGCGAGCACGGGGTCCGTGCTGTGGTACGCACGAGGCCGCCACGTACGCGCCTGCGGGAGTGAAGCCCGGTCCGGAAACGAGCATGGTGAATGTTGCCGATCCCGCGACGGACAAAGTTTTGGCAGGTAAACGGATTTGGACCGGACGGGTTCTCCACGCTGGCATGTGTGTGAAGCTCTATGTGGCCTGCGCAGTGTGTTCTGTTCGCAGAGCGTATGACGCAGGTCACGGACGGGCAGAGCACATGTGTTCGTATGGGGAACCCCTCGAAACGCGAGGCTTGTTTTTTATGCGCAGGGTGACATCATGGCTGCACGTTGGGTTGGAATTCGGCAGGAGGGGTGAATCCCTGCCGGATGGTGCCGTCCAGGAGGGACGAGGGACGCGAAGCGCGAACAGCAGCCATGACGTTACGCAAAAGGTGCGCAGGTTGCTAGTTGCCGCGCTGGTGCTGTGCATGTGAAAAAAAAGAAAAGCAAGCCTCGCTTCGGGTGAACAGGATTCCCTGGGCGAGGGGTGGAAGATCCGCTTGGCCAGGACACAGGACACACCTAGTTAGGGGGATGGGTTAGTGTTAATTAGAGCGGCTTCATGGGGCAGGGGTAAGTCCTCATGGAGCCCATGGAATGGATTAGTTAGGGGGATTTTAGTTGAGATTTAGGATGGGAAAATGATTGTTGAGGATTTTGAGGACAGTGACAGACTTTGGAAGTGTAGAGGGGACGTAGCTTAGCTACGTAGGTTAAAAGGAATGTGCTGTCATTTAAGGGACGGATCAACATCCTTGATGTTGTCGGTGGATGTCTTGGAACTCACCTTAGGGTGAAGAAGAATTTTGTCTCAAGCGACACTGGATACCATTGACCATTTGCAGGGCCAGGCTTAATGGCAGAATTGAGCTGTTCAGGGAGTTGAGGCATAAAACTGTACATGTGCTGAGTGTGGTCAAGGATGCCGATGTGCGAGGAATCTGGGAGGGTGTGGAGCATCACCTGTGGTCAAGTGATTCTCATCCTGCTTACAGGGGAATTTGTGCATTCTGTTCCTCCAAATCCATCCCTCAGTGTACTGCAGTTAGAGTTTAGGGTGGTGGGCTCTTTATAGAGGAGTCCAAAGTGAAGGCCGGCTGGGCCAGTTACTTTGAGTGGCTGTACCAGGCTGACCAACCAGCTGATGAGTTGGACGTCAGAAGGTGTTTCTATCCCAATTGCTGACCCTCCAATCAACTGTGATCCACCTTCATTTGTGGAAACGCAGGCTATGGTGAACCGGTTGAAATGGGTGAACCTCCTGGAATCTGTGGCATCCATGTTGAACTTCTCAAGGCTGGTGGAAATGCTGTACTCATGTTGTTGCATGTAGTTCTGCGCTCTGTTTGGAACACAGGCATCATCACAACTAACTGGAAGAGGAGCCTTGTTGTCCCTCTCTGGAAAGGGAAGGGTGATCGCCAGGACTGCAACAACTACTGAGGGGTGATGCTGCTGTCAGTGCTGGGCAAAGTCTTTGCTCTCATAATTCTTGATAGGGTTCACCACCATCTACTTGAGAACCAGCACCCATAGCTGTCAGGCTTTACACCATAGAGGTCAATCATTGACCATAGCCTTGTTCTTTGGGTCCTCACCAAACGCAGACGAGAGTTTATGCAGGGGTTGATTGAAGCCTTTGTTGATCTCTGCAAAGCATTCACTTCAGTGAATCAAGATGCCCTCTGGAGGATTCTTGGTCTTCGTGGGGTGCTACCAAAACTGATCAATCTGATGTCTGAACTATACTCTGGTACTGAGAGTGCTGTGAGATGTGATGATTCCATCTCTGACTTATATCCAGTTGTTACTGGAGTTCATAAGGGGAGATTTTTTTCACTCCTGCTGCTCCCTCACCACTGCCTGCTCCCACTGCACGCACACCACTGCATGCACTCTCACCACTTCCTGCTCCTGCTGCACCATCATCACTGCCTGCTCCTGCTTCACCTTCACCACTGCCTGCTCCCACTGCACCCACAACACTGCATGCACTCTCACCACTTCCTGCTCCCGCTGCACCCTCACTGCTGCACCCTCACCACTGCCAATATCCACATTAACCTCACTCCACAACTGTAACCAACTATTATGTCCAAATTTCTCACATTCTGCTTCTTGCTGCAAATTATCTATCCATTCCTTTAACCTAGTAATAACTATCCTCAAGTGGGCTATTTCCTCGCATTTCTGACAACATTGAGTACCCTCTGCTTCTCCTATTCTTGATGTGGCCCACATTGAGCCTCTGTCACATTTTATTTTATGTACTCTTCCTTTCAACTTCCCTTTCTATTTGTACCCTTTCTCACCACCATATTCCCAAGGCCTCAACTGAATTAAGTGTGAAACTTAACACGAGGTCTCGCCCTACTTCTTTCAATAAACTGATACAAATATCTGCTAAAAATGTTATGAACACAACTAAAACCTTTATATGTACAATTCCACAACCCCTGACACAAATTTCGAAAAAAAAAAAGCAAAACAAGAAGGGCACTCTGTAGAGCGCATACCTCCTCCACGCAATGCCTGATCCATAAGAACATATCGGGCCCAATACATTTTTGAAATATCATGCTGGATATCATTTTAGGCCCCATCAATGGTGAATAATCACTTCATAAATTAAATAATTATCGTATCCGGATCCAGATTTGGATCTTTACCAAAATCAAAACAATTTGTCCTTGCCACACACCCAACCTGTCCACTAAGTTTCGTCCGAATCCGTCCAGAACTATTTGAGATATCCTCCTCACAAACAGACAAACAGGGGTGAAAACATAATTGTCTGTTCACCTTAAGTGGCAGAGGTAAAAATGTAAAAGAATATATATATATATATATATATATATATATATATATATATATATATATATATATATATATATCTACATATATATATATATATATATATATATATATATATATTTGCTGTGATTTTGTCTGAATGTCAATATTCTCCAACGTTGAGAGCAAGCAACAAATTTGATTGGTCAAGATGGCGTAATATTTTGTCCAAGTACTGTGAAACTGGAGGTTTTTTAGAAGTGACGGTCATTTGTGTTCTCCAGTGATCAAATATATAATTCAATTGAAATAAAATTTTGGTTTTAAAAGCTGTAGAAAAAAACTTTTTTGGGAAGTTCACCGCTGTTGATACACCGTCTTTTACACCACCTTATTTAACACATTAAAGTAGTTATTTGTGACTTGTTTGTGTCCTTTATGACATCCCTAAACCCTATGACATGACATTGATTGCCAGACAGGCAGGCAGACTAAAAACAACTGCTTTACTTCCCTGTGTACCTGTGCGATCAGGATGAGATTCCATTTAATTTGCAAATTCAGAGCCAAAGTAGTGCAAAATTGCAGGTTCGTATTCCGATTCATGTTCCATTTCATGTTCTACATTTTTAAAATATAACATTCAATTGAAATGAATTAGTTGCACGAAAATAGACTGATGTCAGACAGAGACAAACAGACAAGGCAGACAGAATAGACAGACAGACAAAAGTGAACCAATTGCTCATCCCCACTTTTTGCTTTGCGCTCACATGGAAACAACAACAACAACAACAACAACACACACATCATGAGTTCAGCTTGTGTTTGTGGTGGTTGTGAACCTAAATTGAGAGATGTTTTGTGTCATTTGCAGACACAATGATTAATTATTCAAAGAGAGATGTTGGGTTGGTTTCACATGGTAATTTGTTGTGACTTCCCCTACCTTGTTTACCTAGTTTTGGGCATACCATCTCTACATGCTTTTAATGAAAACAAAATGTTTTTATGAATTGTACGGTATAGTAAATATTGATCAGCTTTCATGAAATTGTGTAGAATTGCTCTGAAGTAGGGAACAATTTGGACATTATGAGATCAGATCAAATTGACAATAAACTAGAAGGGCACTCAGTCGAGCGCATACCTCTACCACTTAATGCCTGATTCGCGAGAACATAACAGGCCCAAAACATTTTTGAAATATCATGCTATATATCGTTTTTGGCCCTATCTCAATGGTGAAGAATCACTTTAGAAATTAAATAGTTCTCGTATCCAGATCTGGATTCAGATCTCCAAAATCGAATCAATTTGGCCTTGTGACACACCTAACCTGTCCACCAAGTTTCATCCGAATCCGTCGACAACGTTTTGAGATATTGTGATATGTATCATTTTTAGCCCTATCTCTCAATGGTGAAGAATCACTTTAAAAATTCTAGTAGTCTGATCTTGATCCAGATCTTCACCAAAATCGAATCAATTCTTCCGTGTCACACACCCAACATGTCCACCAAGTTTCACCCGAATCCATTTGCAACTTTTTGAGATATCCTGTGCACAGACAAACAGACAGTAAAGGGGTGAAAACATAACCTCCTTCACCTTTGGTGGTGGAGGTAAAAAATTGTTTTTTATTCATGGGTGTAGGACGAGGCAAACAACAAAGGACAACAGGTTTGCAAACTACAAAAAGGTAATGTCAGGAGAGGGGGAGGAGGAGGTGGAGGGATGGACATACACAAAACACAAGGAGGAAATGAAGAATAACATAATTGAGTAAAATGGGTCTGGAGAGAAACGCAATGGGAATGAATCAGTCTGTGTAAAAACTTATTGCAGATGTACATGGTTGAGTGCATAAATTAGGGAAGAGCATTTAACAGAATTAAGTGAGGAGGAATAGACACATGGAGACAATTCCATAATAGGTGTAAAGGGGACAAATTAATGCAGGTGGGCAACCAGCCTAGATTTTATGAGGGTGAACAAGTCGAGGTTTATTGAGGAACATGTATGACCTCGGGTCACTTCGGGAGGGCAGAGGTAGGAGAAGGCATAAAGAGCAATGCCAGATCTAAACTTAATAAAACAGAGAGCCTACCAACTTACTGCTGGTGGAAGAGAGAATCCTGTGGAATCATCTCTTGTCTTGAGATGCAAATGGTGTAAAAGGCCTTGTTGACTGCCTCAAGAGGAGCAAGATTGAAAGAAGGAGCACCAGCTCAGAGTGCAGAGTCATCCATAGAGCTCCGTATGAAAGCCTTGTATACCCTGATCAGCTCGGTGCAGCTCACAGATGCCTTAGCTTTGTGGAGAATACCCAGGAGGAATTTAATGCTCTTTTGGTGCTACGATTCTTCTGCAAAATATTCAAATATCTTTAGTCACATTTAGGAACTAAATTTTTTAAAACCCCAGTTTTAGTCAGGTTCCTTGTGTCCATAATTTGACGTTCGTTGGAATTTTTTGGAGAGTAGCTAACCCCAACATTTTTGGAAAGCTTAAACAACACCAAAACAGAAAATCCATGTTTCACATTTTTTCAATGCATATAATGTGGTCAAATAGGTCGTTTTGGGGTAAAAACCCGTTTTATTTCATTTCAGCTCTGAAAATTCAAAATTAATCACAAGCAAGCAACTGATGATGCATAATTGTTAACTAGAGGACAGTTCTTAATATAGAATACAGAAATCTGTATTTTGAGCAATGGTTGCCATGGAAACGGCTATCATTTTGTCAAATTACCATTTATTTAATGTATTGCTTTCAAATCTTGAAACAAGTAACGCATGAATATGGTGATCAGTGAAATGTACTTAATGTCAAATATGAGTTTGTAGCCAATTGGCATCACTGTCTCGAATGTCACTCATCATTGCCATCGTCATCATCACTATCGTGGTCATGTCGTTCAATGTTTGAGTCCTCCTCATTCTCACACGAAGTGCTGCACATGCAAAGATCAGTGCATGTTAAGTTCTTGGCCCTGCAGGAACATCTCTGTGATGAACATTCTGTCTTGCACTGGCACCTTATCATCTCGATAATTGCCTTTGGTGCAGGGAGAATGTCTGTTGTTGTCAGTTTGAGTTGACCACTCGTGTCCTTGTGGAAGCCATTCTTTAATGGATCAAGAAATATTTGCTGAGAAATTGCTGCTTGACCCCAAACGTATGCCTGGATATGTACCTGCATGATATGCTGCCTCAGAGCACCGACAATTGGTGGTAACTTGTCATTCTCAGCCATGTTCTAACATAAGAGATGCCACCGAAGTTCAGGGATGCTGGAAATATTGACACCACTTGGACAATAACCTGAACAGACAAATCTTGCTAAAGTTGTGTATAGGTCCTCTGACAGTTCAGCATCCTTACAGAGCATAGCAAAGGCATCTACCATGTCGTCATCGGCCTTCAAGTAGCACTGGAACCACTTTGCCTTACCATGTCAAGTGAACTGCCCAGTATTATCGGCACCTGTGAATGCGTGGAAGGCTGGCAATGCCTGGGCTCTCTCCTCACCTAGGGCCTTCCAGATTGGCTCGATTTTGACAATGCTAGATGCCATTGAGATAGATGTGTGTCTTGGCAGGAGATAATAGTTTGCTATGGCAAGAACCAGAACATCCGTATCAGGTGAGAATATCGTCAGCTCAACATCTCCCGTGTGTTGCTGTGATGCAGCTATTGCTTGTTGGATCATCAACGTATCGGCCTCCTCATGGTTATTTACCTCAACTTGGAGACCCCTGTTGCTCGACGTCTGCCCAGATGCCGAAATGAATACCACCTTTGTTGAATCGCGGTTGTATTCTAGAGTTTTCTCTGCCAAGTACTCCGTCAGATCAGCCTTGGTTTGATCATGGTACAGAAATCGACTCATCGTGATGTGTTTGATACTGGTATCATTCTTGACCTGATATTGGACTGGTGCCTTTCCTTGACGTCGTTTGTCTCTGGTTGTGCTCTTGAGGGAATCTTGCTTGTATGTATCAAAAACAATAATTACATGGTCGAAGCCTCTGGTCAGACTCATCACCCTATCATTGAAACATTCACTGAGGTCCTTCACTGTCACGACCATTGCTGGTTTCTTGGTCATTTTCTGGACAACTACCATTCCATCCACGACTGCGACCTTCGTGCTGGTACTGCCATCAATTACAGCATCAGCGGGTGCTGGTTCCATGTGTGTGGCATCAAGCTCATCTTCTGGTAAAGACGGTTCCTTGTTGGCAAACTTCTCCAAGTTGTGGATTAGCTTCGACTTGTCGGTGCATGACAGTAAGCTACCGTTTGATGCAAACAGGGCCCTCGGTGTCACAGTGAATTCAAAGTTGCCAATTGCATCCTTCTGGTCAACGTCCTTGCTGGATCTTGGACGTCCTTGCTGGAGTACCATCAGTCTACCATACAAATCCTTGGTTTCTTTTAGATGTACTGTCTTGTCCCTGATCTTGATTGCTAGTGTTGTATTGCCAGACATGTACATTCTGTTCTTCTCCTTCTTCACTGGCACCCATAGGCTGACATCACCATTGATCCGTTTAGCAACAAAATCTTCATAGAGCTTCTGTCCTGTTTCATCAATGTTCAGTATCTGTGGTACAAGTTCTTCTGGCACATATGCGTGGGTGACCACATTGAAGAGCTGGTTACCCTCAACTTCAAATGGATTTTCATGACTAAGTAAGGAAGTCTTGATTCGGTCAATTGCATTGTGTTCACACTTGACAACACTTGGAGACAGGCCATGGTGCTCAGTGATCTCACTTTCCTTCAGACCAAACTGTCCCTTAAACTTGTAAGACAGGCGTGACAGTTCAGGTGCAGCCAAGAAGAATCGCTGTCTGGCATTTGCATTATTTGATAAGCCAATCAGACCAGAGTGAACCTTCAGCAACCTGTTCGGATGTTCAACAGTGTGGTCTGCTCCAATCGATACAAATGGGATAGTATTCTTGGTGACCGAAATATTGCCTGCTTCGAGCTCCCTCCAGGTCTCTGGATGGCTGGTCTTAAGCGCATACATGTCAGATATGTACCTTGGCCAGAGTCGCTTGTACTTGATTCTGTCCATGGCAAAAAATATCTTGCTGAGTTCTTCACCAGCTTGAAGATGAAGGTTTAAGTTAGCATTCCGAGATGCTGCAACAAAATGCAGAATTGCCTCTACTCTGTGGAGATAGCTCATCAAGGCCTTGAACATGGCATTCTTTGAGTGGCTGGCCTCCCATTCCTGAAGTCTCTCAAACAAGTTCTCATTGATGATGACTTGGAGCAGACAGTTGCTGGCTTGCTGCACAGATTAAGCTTTCAGTGCTTTGTCATGTTCTCCAGAAGTAGTTTTAACTGTATCCGTTGCAACAATGCAGACTTCCTTGAGATGCGGATTGTCCTTGAAGAATTCTTCTATTGCCATTTCAGAGAGTGCCACATAAGAGTATATGTGAGCTTGAAGTGAGCGTTTGTAATGGGTGCATTTCAGAATCTCTCTTGTGGTTGCAGCTCCATACACATCGGCTTCCATCCAAGCATTGTCTATGCCAGAGTTCTCTATGGATGCACCCAGACCTCTCAGTGCAGCCATGACGACATGTAGCTCTCCCAATCTGGGAACGATTATGCCTTTTAAGTCAGGCCAAGCATCCAGTAGCTGAATTACTTTCTCATAGGGGGCCAAGTCACAGGAAATGACAGTCGGGTGATCTTTCCCAACAGCAAGCTCTTTCAATCTGCGACATTGTTCTAACACAGTCATTAGCGTTGACCACTCATGTGCTACCTCAGGCATCTGAGGTGATGGCATGGCATCGCGATGTGGCGTCACCTATGTTCCCTACAACATCACACTTAAAATACATCAAACTACAAAAACTTAAAATCAAACGTTTTACTACTGAAGGTGCCGAAACCTGATATTGAACAACAGACACATCAATGTTTCAATGCACAAATGCCGTTTCTATGGCAACCAACTGTTCCAATACTTGAAAATCATAATACTTATGTGTAAGTTAGTCATGGTCACTATATTTTAAAATTATTTAGGCCATCTGATGGAAAATATAATTTTTAAAAAAATATAATAAAAAACAGCAATTTCACTCCAAAAATGCTGTTTCCATGGCAACCGACAATCAAAATGCAACATTTTATCATCTTATAAAATCCATTGTTAGCCATTTAACAGTAATCCATCATCAGTTGGTTATTTTCTATTGTTTCAGATTTTTTAAAATTGGAATTCAAAAAAAGCGTTTTTCACCCCAAAACGACCTTTCCAAAAGTTGAAAAAATGTGAAACATCATTTTTTTTATTGAAATAGATTTTAAACTTCTCAAAAATCTAGAGGTTTGCTACTCTCCAAAAAATTCCAACGAAATTACACAAGGAACCTGACTATTTGCAATAAATGTTCGCTTTCCATCAATCGTGATTTTTTCCAACTTCAGTGCCAATTCACCCCTCTCACCCCTCTCTCTCTCAAAGCAACCATCACACTCTCCCCCCTCCAAGCTTTCCTCTCACCTTTCTCAAAAACTCCCCACTCACCTTTCTCCCTCAAATCTCCCCATTCACCCTTCTCTCTCATCCCCCTCTCTTGCTTGCTCCCCCTCTCATCCATAAAGCTGCCTCCTTCCCCTGCCCTCTCTCCTCCATCTCATCACTCTACCTCCTCAAATCCTCAACTTCCGTCTGCCCCCTCCTCTTATTACTCCCCACTGTACCTCAAACCAGCACCACAGAACCTTTTCTCCTCCTCATCCGACCCACTCCCCAACCTCATATGCAATCCCCCACACTTTTTCAACAACTCTCCTTACCCCCCCCCCCACTCCTCCCTTGTCCTATCCTCCCCCTCCCCTACATGCAAAGCCTCCTCCCCTCCCTCTTCTTAAACAGTGTGGACCTCAAATATCTGGGGCCTTTGCTCAAACCTGACAGATCTTTCCATACAGATTGTTACTGACAAACCAGACATGATCTGCAACTTTCCTGCCTCAAGACATCTCTGACTTCTCAGTAACTCTCCCTGTTTACTCCCTCCTCTGGTATGACAGACCTGAGCCTCGCCCTGGTGGAGGAGTTGCTTTCTTCATCAAAGACTCTATTCCTCACTCTCCATGCACTGCCCTCACTCCCCCACACCCCCAGCAATACCTCTGGCTACGGCTTTCCCTCCACTCCCACCTCATGTTTATATGTGTACTGTACTGTCAACCAAACAGTGATGACTCCATTTACACCTCAATATCCAAAAACATGGACCAACTTCTATCCTCTCATCCGAACTTTCTCTTCCTCATATGTGGTGACTTCAATTGTCATCATGCCAGTTGCCTGGGTGTGGGTACCTCTCTCACCTGCCATGGCATTTCAGCAAAACACTTCTGTGACTCATTGGGATTGACAGTAAATTTCCTGACCCGGATCTCAACCAACGGTTCTCCATCTCTTCTGGATCTGATTTTGACAAATTTCCCTGAAAATATCTGCTGTTCTTCCTCCACTCCAATCAGTTCTTCTGACCACGTGCTTGTCAAAGTAAACATCACTCTGGCTGTTATTGGAGAACCACCTCAGTGCCGTCGAGTCTGGTATTTCACTCAGGCTGACTGGCAGGGTCTCCAAGCAGCCATCAAACTTCTAGACTGGTCTCCCATCGCTACTTTCTCCAACATCAACTCGTCCTGGGAATTCTTTCAAAGAAACTTGCTCTCTGTCATACACAGATTTATCCACTCTCATATTCTGGTGGCTTACCCTTCCTCCCGTCCATAGTTCACTGAAGCTTGTGGCGATGCAGTTGTCCTGAAACAACTTGCTTTTGCCTCATGGAAGACAAACCCAACTGAGGGTAATCTCAGTTCCTTCCATAAAGCTCAGAACAAGTTGTGTCTTCCTCAGGAGAGCCAGAAAACAACATCTTTCTCATTTCAAGTCTGAACTCTCAAACCTCTCTCCCTCCTCCATATCCTGGTGGTGTCTAATCAAATCTGTTTCTGGTGTATGCTCCCTCTCCATCACCTCCCTTACCTCAAATGTCCACACTGCTGATGCCTGACACACTGTCCGCAGTGTCAGTCCGCACTGACACTGTGAAAAGGCTGAATGCCTAAACTCGGTGTTTGCATCAAAATCTTGTGTCCAAAACCCATCACTTTCTGTACCCACCTTGTCCAGTCACACCCAACTGTCCTTGGACTCTGTGTCCTTTTCTTCTGACAAAGTGGAGAGCTTGCTGTCAAACCTCGACTCAGATTCTGCAGCTGGTCAAGACGGCACCAGACGGTTCTATTCACCCTCTCATTTGCTCATGGTCATCTGCCATCCACTTGGAAATCAGCAAACATTACCGCCTTGCATAATACAGGTGCAAAAACAGATCCCTGTAACTAGAGACCAATCAGCATTCTTCCAATCATCAGCAAGGTTATGGAATCCATCATCGCTTCAGACATTAAATCCTTCCTCTTCTCCAATGGCCTGATTTCCGATCACTAATTTGGTTTCAGACCAGGTAACTCTACCCTGGATATGCTGCTTCTTCTCTCCCAACAATGGATGGAGGCACTTAATGGCAGACATGAAATCAGAGCCATATCCCGAGACATATCGCATGCTTTTGACATGGTCTGGCACCATGTCCTGCTCACCAAACTCTCTTCCTCTGGTATCCAAGGCCATCTACACTTATGGGTCGCAGACTTCCTCTCCTGTTGCAGTCAACGTGTGGCTCAAAATGGAGTTCTTTCATCCCCTCTTCCTGTCCAGGCTGGAGTTCCTCAAGGTAGCGTTCTGCGCCTTGTTCTTTTTCTGGTTTTCATCAATCATCTTTCCGACTCTCTGGAAAATCCTCTTTATCTCTTTGCTAATGACTCCATACTCTGTTGTACCATCTGTCATCCCTCAGACCAGCAAGCAGCACCTTCTTTGCTCTCTGTAGATCTGGATAAAATCACAAACTGGTTCAACACGTGGAACTTGTCTTTTAATCTTGACAAATCTCACACTCTCACTCTATCTCTCCGAAAGGACCCTTTAGAACCCCCCCCCCCCAATCTACGTTCTCAACAATCCTCTGGAAGAACTCCTTTCATTCAAGCTTCTGGGTCTCACCATCTGCCATGATCTTTCCTGGGAAAGCCACAATTCCAACCTGGCCTCCAAAACAAGTCACCAACTGGGAATCCTCTGTCGTGCAAAGTTCTTCCTCGGCCCACCTGAACTCCTGACCACATACAAAGCTTTCCTCCACAGCCTGATGGAGTACTGCTCTCTCCTCTGGGCTGATGCTCCTGCCTCTCACCTTTCTCGGCTTCACGCTATGGAAACCAAGGCATTTAGGATCATGGGTATCTCCCGCAATGAGGTTGAGTCTTTGGGCCTTTCACTCTCTCACCGCTGGCAGCTCTGTGGTCTTGCTGTCTTCTACTGTCACCTCTCCGGTCTCACCCCCCCCCCCGCTCTGTCTGCGATTTGTTCCCACCATATTTCCGCAGGGTGCTCAAGGTCCGCCAACAACATCCTTCTGGTAAAACTACCAAAATCATGAATCACTGCTCACCTTCACTTTTATTCTTCCTTTTTCCCGCCTTTGGAATAATCTCCCACATTCTCTTCAATCCCATTCTTCCCTCCAGGCCTTCAAAACAGCTGTTCACCACCACCTCTTATCTTCCCCCATCCAAGTCCTCGATGTTTTCTACCCCCGTTAATCTACCCCAAACCCACCTCCTTCAAATTCCCTGCTTTCCTTCCTGAAAGTCTCTGCAATGTCCATCTTGTATACCCCATGTTTCCCACCCCATCCGTCTCCCTTCCACAGATCTCCTAATGTCTCTGTTCCCCACTGTTTTGTCCTTCCCTCTCCTGCCCCTGTTGTCTCATCCCCCCTGCTATGTGTTGTGTTTGCTTTCATAAGAGCATCGACAATGTGTGCAACAAATATGAAAACACGAAAAAAAAAACTTTCATTATCTTTAACATCTCAATAAAATCCACTCGTAATCACCTCCTTTCTAAGGCAAAAAGTCCTGTCTCCAGTCAGCCGCTCGTCATAGCTTTGTCGAGCTTGCCCTGGAATCAATCTCGTAGCCCTACGCTGTGCCCTTTCTATGGCAGAACAATAAAAGTGCCGATTTTTTTCCTTTGCCATCCTGACCTTTAGTGGGGCAACTTAGCATAACAATTGTGCATTTTGTGAGGAATGCACCAAATTTGGCACACTAGTAGTCTATCATATTATGAACAGATTTGGATATTGGGCCATCTCAAATTCAGCTGCTGATGGCTGTGGCAGCCATTTTCCACTGCCATCAAAAATTTTGAGACGGCCCAATATCCAAATCTGTTCATAATATTGTTGCGGTTGTGGAAATTCGCAAACCACCATTCAGGTCCCGTAGGTAAGATATCTCTGTAAGTACATGTGTAGTTAGCCCCAAACCCGTTGTTTAGAAGGAATAAATGTGATTCATTCGGGCTGCGACGCTTTGAGAGAGCCTTTTTTCTGTTCTATCTTTATTTTGAACCAACCACGCTCCAACCATCACACAACAACAACAACAACAACAACGCCAACAGCCACGATCTTTACCTTCACAACTCGCTCCCGCAAACGTCGCATCACTGCCATTCCAAACGGCACCATGGCCATAAACCACCACCATAAACCCTCCACCACCTTCACCTCTCTCCTTCTGCGGCCATTCCCGCACCACCTGTGAGCACTGAGCGTCGGGCTGTCCTGGGCTCGTACAAGATACGCGCCGAGCCGCGAGTGCAAAATGCGGCCTTTCCGAGGAGAATTCGGATCAGGAATGCTACACGCCCACTTCTGATCCGTCCAATCAGCAAGCGCGTGGCGGTTTGGCCCCGCCTCCAGGCACGTCTGTGTGGAATCGAGATAAGCAAATTCTAGGATCAGGGGAGATTCACGCCCCTTTTTCTCCGTCCAATGGGCGAGCGTGGCTCCGCCCCCGAGCTCGTTCTGATCCGGAAATTTGCATATGGGTTCTCCAGCCGGCCTATAAAGCGCCGAGCGCAAGGCGAATCTGGGCAGTAGAGTCGGTTTTTGGAAGAGCGGAGAGTGGCAGAAAAGCGAAGAGAATTTTGAGGCAGAGTCGGGTTGGAGGGCGGAGTGGAGTCGGGAGGCGAGGGCGTCCAGGTGGTTTGCTGTAGTCGGCTGAGGAGAATTGGGGGAAGAGTCCGAGGAGCTCGGGTCCGAGGCAAGGAAGACGGCGGTCGGCGACGAGGTCGCAGTGGAATTGCTCGTCACGGGACCCAAGCAAGCCAGCTATGCTCTTTCCCCAGAGCATCAACAATTCCCCCTTTCCCCCGCGCTGAGATAGTGCAAAAAGGGGGCCCCGTTCCCACCCCACTCCAAGCGGCGCCAACGAAACCCACGAAGGAGCACGAAGTCGGGGCACTGCCGCGCTGCCACATTTGTGGCTCATTACAAAGACGCGGGTAGGACCCACCCGGTCTCGCGGACCTGACCGCTCTTTCAGGTCCCGTGCAAATATTGGCCCACAGGCCCCGTCTGCCCCCTTGTCTTTGAGGGTGGCTTTCTTTTCCTTTGCTTTTGAGTAAATGTGTGTCGGCGCCGTCTGTGAAGTAAAACTGTTTAAGTGTTGCCGTGTGTCGGTCTTAGTCGGTAGTATCTCTGCGTCATTGTTTCTTTTGTAGCATTTGATATATGTGCATTCTGTTTGGCTGTATATGTGTGCTCTCCGTGTGCCGCGGAATAAATGTGCATCATGTTGAACTGTTTTCCCATTTCGCTTCGTCTTTTCTCTAATTGAATCTCCATCTTTCTTCACGTAAAGGGTTGGTAGTGGGCTTAATACGCCCGATAATTAATCGGAACCGTCGAGGCCGACGATAACACCGCTCGGTTATCCCGATAGTACGGAACGGATCGCTTAAGCGGCCCGTGTCCAGAGTCGACCTGCGGCGAGGTGCGATCGCCCGGTCTACCCTCCGCGTGGGTACTGAGGTAGGTCGAGTTTGGCGAACAACCCTATCCCACGCGGGTGGCCAATTGGCACGATCGTGGTGAGGCCGAAAGACCCACCCGTGACTAGCTCCCGGCGTTAGTCCGAGAAGGTCACGACAGAATTGTCCGTCCGGTGGGCGACGTGCCGCGATTCGAGTCACGTGGCCATTCGCACTACGGCGGGCACGAATCCGCAGCACTGATGTCAGGTGGTGGGACACAAAGTCATCCCCCTCCTCGCGACACTCGTGTCAGAGAGCGGAAAACAAACTCTCCCGTCTCCAGCTAAATTCACGGGGAATTGGTCCAGGGGTGAGAGGAGCGACCCCCGATTCCCTCCAAATTACGAGCGATTTAAATTAACCCCTTGCGAGAAATAAGATGGAGTCTCAAGGCGAGCGGGAGCCTGGAGTATTAGATATGTGTTTGAATATCGAATCCATGGCCCGGGACGGTGTTTGTTGTAATTTTAATCAACGGCGGAGCTCAACCCCATTTTCTGAGCACAGACTTTGCCGGCAAACGGAGTCGCAAGATGGCGGCGCGGCCGCACTTCAGCGCGGCACGAGGCGTGAGCGGGCCGCTATAAATGGCGCAACAAACGGCACGACACGAGGCGAGTGCTTTCAGCCACCGCTTCAAACCACATGGGCGAGAATCAGGAAGATGAGGCAACTAATGAGGATGTTAACGCAAATAAATGAGGGTTATCAATGGATGAAAGAACAATTAAGGCAAACCCTAATAAAGGAGACACAAATAAAAATGCAGACGAGGGAAGTAACAAAGACAAAGAAGGAAATGAAAGTATTGCCAGAGACACGGAAGATAGAGAGTGCATTGGATGGGGTTAGAGATGCACACACACACAGAGGTAGTGGAGGACCATGAGGGGAGCTGGCGGACTGGTTAGAGACCCGGTGCGAGCAGTTGGATAGCCTCCTCCAGGAACGAGGGAAGGGAGTATGCCCCCTTGAGGCGACTCATGACCAGGTGGGTTCGGTCGTGCTTTGCGACGTCGAGGGGAGGAGTGCTGTGGACAGGTGCACGGCGAGCTTGGGGGGTATAGAGGCCCCGGAACCCCTTGTGGTTGTCCCGGTGTGTGTGGTGTCGAGGTGTGTGTTCACGAGTGTGGCAAAATGCGTGCTACAACGCACGCATAGCGCGGGTGCAAGGGCGTGTGTGAGAGCGACCGGATGGGTGACAAAGACCCCGTGTGTGGATGAGACCCCAGGTGTGAGTGCGCCCCCGTGTGTGAGTGGTGTGTTTGCGAGGGTGCCGGAGTGCGTGCTTCCCAGCACGCCATGTGTAAAAGGGGCACGCAAGTGGAAGAGGCCGTGTGTGTGAGTGAAACGGCCAGTATGAATGGAGCACCACGTGTGAGTGGAGCCGCGTTTGCGCCAGAAACGGCACGCGTGTGCGAGGCACGGTGTGTGAGTAAGGCACGGTGCGTGAGTGAACGGCCGAGTATGAGAGAGACAACATGTGTAAGGTCGCTGTGTGTGAGGGAGATGACGGTGGGCATGTGTGAACATGCAGCCGCGTCTCCCGGTGTGAATGTCATGGAGTGGAGAGTGATCGTCGTAACACGCAGGTGTGCGTGGGTGGAATGGCGACGACAACGACAATTGAGAGACGAAGGCCGGGTAACGGCCGTAGAGGTTTTGAGCACCGCGCCGGGTTCACCCAGCAACGAGCGCGAGGTCTGTGCTGTGCAACGCACGAGGCCGCCACGTGCAAGCTTGCGGGAGTGAAGCCCGGTCCGGAAACGAGCGCGGTGAATGTTGCCGATCCCGCGACGGACAAAGTTTTGGCAGGTAAACGAATTTGGACCGGACGGGTTCTCCACGCGATCGTGTGTGTTAAGCTCCAACGGGCAGAGCACATGTGTTCGCGTGGGGAACCCCTCGAGACGTGGGGCTTGTGTTTTTTTTTTATGCGCCGGGTGACGTCATGGCCGCGTGCATGGTTGGAATCCGGCAGGAGGGTGAATCCCTGCCGGATGGTACCGTCCAAGAGGGACGAGGGATGCGAACAGCTGCCATGACGTCACGCCACAGGTGCGCGGCTGTGAATTGCCGCGCTGGTGCGCAGGTTGTGAGTTTCCGTGCTGGTGCTGCGCGATGAAAAAAAAAACAAAAAAGAAAAAACAGCAAGCCTCGCTTTCAGGTGAACAGGATTCCTGAGCAAGGGGTGGATGAACCCTTGCCTGGGCACAGGATATAACTAGTTAGGGGGAAGGGTTAGTTCAGTTAGACCGGCTTCATGGGGCAGGGGATAAGTCCTCATGGGGCCCGTGGAATGGATTAGTTAGAGGGATTGTAGCCAGATTTAGGTGGGAAAATGTTTTTTTGGGATATTTTGAGGACAGTGACAGGCAGTGAATGTGTAGAGGGGACATAGTTTAGCAATGTAGTGTTAAAAGGAACGTGATGTAGTTTAAGGGACGACGTGGGAGCACGAGTTAGTTAGGGGAGGTAGTTAGAAGGATGGCGGAATTCAGCGGTGTGTGTGTGTGTGTTGAAGAGTTGGTGAGTTGAGGTGGAACGTGTGCTTGTTGAGTGAGTGAGGCCAGCGGGTCTGTGTGTGGAGCGAATGGGGAATGCATGGTGCGATGAGTGATTGGGGGGAGGAGTGACTCCCGCCCAAGGGACCCCGGGGTCAGTGTAGAGTGAGTTAGCGGGGTTAGTCAAATTGACAAAATGGAAGTCGTTTTGCTGTTGGTGGGAGTGTAGGCTCGAAACCCGTTTGGAGCCTGTTGACGGGCTGGGAGCGTGGCTGCGAAAGGTGAGTATCGCTGAGTGGGTACCCCGGGCACCGGGCTAGTCGGCCGTAGTAGGCCAAGGGCCCATGGGGGGCCGGGATAGCGTAGTGGGCACGGGTGCGCCCGCATGGTGCAGGGGCCCGGGGCGCCATTAGCCGCGTGGGCAGTGTTGTGGGCATGGGTGACCCTCGGAAAGGGGCCCGGGAAGCCAGCCTGCCATGTGTGCGTTTCAGGGGAGGTGCAATGGGGGGCACTCCCCGGTGTTTAGGGAGCTGGTAGGCTCGGAGGCAGTGTTGTGCCCGGGGGTGCCATCATCGGAGAATCGGCAGAGGGTCGTGCCTGCCAAGGGGAGTCACGCGTCCCAGCCATGAGACAGTGTGAGGGCACGGGAAGAAAATTGGGGGGGGGGCGAGGCCAGAAATTGTAAGGACACCAACACAGGCGACGGGAATCTGGGTTGTTAGAACCAATAGTTGAAGCGAGAGGCGCTTGTTGAAAGCCCCGGGGTAGTTTAACACTTAAATGGTTAGGGTAGATTAGGAGATGTACCCCTCCGCACCATCCATCCCCTCGCTCTCGTTGTGGGCCGCTGGACCCACTTTGTGTTATAGATCGCTGAAGTCTGGGGAGCCCATCTTGAGGCTTCGTTGGGCCTCGACACAGGACGCTAGCTCTCCCTTGTTCCCCTCCGGGAAGGGAACGTTGGGGTTGGGAGTAGGCTAGTAGACGATAGGTTAGCTGAACAAGGACGATAAAGGGGGTAAGGGGACGAATTATAGAGGGGAAGTAAAAATAAAAATAAAACAAAAAAATTAGTTGGGGCTAAATTGGGTTTTACAAATTAAGGGGGTGGGTATGGACAGTGATAGGCAAAGGCGATAGGTGGGAGGGAGACAGTAGGCAGGTCCGAGTCCGCCTTCCGAGTGGCCAGCACCACCGCACTCCCTCCACCAACCTCCATTGAAAGGCAAAGGCCGGCCCCCTTCGTCGGCTGGCTTTTTGCTGCAAGGCCTGTGCCGGTCGGATTGTCCGACGGCTGTTTGCTTCAAGGCCTGTGCCGGCCAGTTCATCTGCCGGCTGTGTTTGCCTGCAGCGGCCTGGTTCTGCAGGCTGTGTTTGCCTGCTGCCTTTGCCATGCCATGCCCACTGCCCATGTTCACCAGCCCCATTCAATTTTGCTTTGCCCCCCCCCCCTGTTCATTTCCATGTGCGCCAGGATCAAGGCAAGAGTTTGCAAGCTTTGAGAACTGCCCTGTTGGCAGCTACAACACGGGCCTGCAGTGGCGGCCCGTGCACCGTATTTGCGTCCATCCATTCATCCATTCATCCATCCATCCATCCATCCGTTGTGTTCATTGCGTGTGCCACTTGAGCTGGCACGGAGACTGCGTTTGTGCAGCCCGTGCACTGTTTTGTTGCTTGCGTCAGTGCCCGTTCAGTGTTCTGCAGGGACTGCCTTGCGGGCAGCCGCACCAGGAGACTGCGTTTGTGCAGCCCATGCACCGTTGTGGTTCACTGGGTTCATTTTAAAAAGGGAAGGCCTTGGACTGCATGTGAGCAGCCGGCCACGTTCCCTGTCACCTGCATTGCTTGAGCCAGAGACTGCATGCGAGCAGCCTGGCTCCCTGCTAACTGCTTTCTTTTTGCAGAGTCCATTGATCCTGGGCCATGGTTTAGTGTAAATTTTGTAAGTTAAGGTTAAGATGTACTGTACATATGAGTGCGCCCCCGGCATGTCTGTCTTAGCGCCGGCAATTTTATTTAAGTCGTCCGTGTGAGTGGGTTTGTTTAGTTAGTTACTCAGCCCTCAGGTTATTTATTTTGGCGACACGAATACCATGAATGTCGCAATCAGGGATCCGTAGGTAAAACGTACTAGGGGAGAACTACACATGATGGCACATGAGAATTTGACGACTCGGGATGAGTCTGTAAAAAGGGGAGGCGGTAGTGTTGCGGTTGTGGAAATTCGCAAACCACCATTCAGGTCCCGTAGGTGAGATATCTCTGTAAGTACATGTGTCGTTAGCCCCAAACCCGTTGTTTAGAGGGAATAAATGTGATTCATTCGGGCTGCGACGCTTTGAGATTGCCGTTTTTCTCTTCTATCTTTATTTTGAACCAACCACGCTCCAACCATCACACAACAACAACAACGCCAACAGCCACGATCTTTACCTTCACAACTCGCTCCCGCAAACATCGCATCACCGCCATTCCAAACGGCACCATGGCCATAAACCACCACCATAAACCCTCCACCACCTTCACCTCTCTCCTTCTGCGGCCATTCCCGCAACACCTGTGAGCACCGAGCGTCGGGCTGTCCTGGGCTCATACAAGATACGCGCCGAGCCGCGAGTGCAAAATGCGGCCTTTCCGAGGAGAATTCGGATCAGGAATGCTACATGCCCACTTCTGATCCGTCCAATCATAAAGCGCGGGGCGGTTTGGCCCCGCCTCCAGGCGCGTCTGTGTGGAATCGAGATATGCAAATTCTAGGATCAGGGGAGATTCACGCCCCTTTTTCTTCCTCCAATGGGTGAGCATGGCTCCGCCCCCGAGCTCGTTCTGATCCGGAAATTTGCATATGGGTTCTCCTGCCGGCCTATAAAGCGCCGAGCGCAAGGCGAATCTGGGCAGTAGAGTCGGTTTTGGAAGAACGGAGAGTGGCAGAAAAGCGAAGAGAGTTTTGAGGCAGAGTCGGGTTGGAGCGCGGAGTGGAGTCGGAAGGCGAGGGCGTCCAGGTGGTTTGCTGCAGTCGGCTGAGGAGAATTGGGGGAAGAGTCCGAGGAGCTCGGGTCCGAGGCAAGGAAGACGGCGGTCGGCAATGAGGTCGCAGTGGAATCGCTCGTCACGGGACCCAAGCAAGCCAGCTATACTCTTTCCCCAGAGCATCAACAATTCCCCCTTTCCCCCGCGCTGAGATAGTGCGAAAAGGGGGCCCCGTTCCCACCCCACTCCAAGGGGCGCCAACGAAACCCGCGAAGGCGCACGAAGTCGGGGCACCGCCGTGCTGCCACATTTGCGGCTCATCACAAAGACGCGGGTAGGACCCACCCGGTCTCGTGGACCTGACCGCTCTTTCAGGTCCCGTGCAAATATTGGCCCACAGGCCCCGTCTGCCCCCTTGTCTTTGAGGGTGGCTTTCTTTTCCTTTGCTTTTGAGTAAATCTGTGTCGGCGCCGTCTGTGAAGTAAAACTGTTTAAGTGTTGCCGTGTGTCGGTCTTAGTCGGTAGTATCTCTGCGTCATTGTTTCTTTTGTAGCATTTGATATATGTGCATTCTGTTTGGCTGTATATGTGTGCTCTCCGTGTGCCGCGGAATAAATGTGCATCATGTTGAACTGTTTTCCTGTTTCGCTTCATCTTTTCTTTAATTGAATCTCCATCTTGCTTCACGTAAAGGGTTGGTAGTGGGCTTAATACGCCCGATAATTAATCGGAACCGTCGAGGCCGACGATAACACCGCTCAGTTATCCCGATAGTACGGAACGGATCGCTTAAGCGGCCCGTGTCCGGAGTCGACCTGCGGCGAGGTGCGATCGCCCGGTCTACCCTCTGCGTGGGTACTTAGGTAGGTCGAGTTTGGCGAACAACCCTATCCCACGCGGGTGGCCGATTGGCACGATCGTGGTGAGGCCGAAAGCCCCACCCGTGACTAGCTCCCGGCGTTAGTCCGAGAGGGTCACGACAGAATTGTCCGTCCGGTGGGCGACGTGCCGCGATTCAAGTCATGTGGTTGTTCGCATGCCGGCGGGCGCGAATTCGCAACAATATGATAGGCTACTAGTTTGCCAAATTTGGTGCTTTCCTCACAAAATGCACAATTGTTATGCTATATTTAGCTAAGTTGCCCCACTACTTGACCTTTATTGGGATCCAAAGAAGATAGAGGCAGGTGGCAGACATAATATTTTGGTAAGCTGTATTAAAGGATAATAGAAGTGAGTTGTTTATTCTGCACCATTAATTAATATATTGTGCAATCATGGTCATCTTTACATTTATGATCCAGTTGATTTTTTTTGTTTTGTTGCTGTGCTGTACTTATTTCCATTTACTAGCAAATAACCCATCCTTATAGATGGAATAATTCTTCCAGAATGAGTGTATTTTTGTACGATTTGAAATACCCTCTTCCGCCGAAAGCAGCACTATGCCATATGGGTGCACATTTACATAGAAAGAAATGGGGCGTTTCCCCCACCCTGAACCCCCGGGACTCTGAATTGATTTTACTGCCTAAAACCCTCTGATGGACACCCCAAGTATATAAATATATTTTTTTTATATGCAGGTGACACCCCAAGTATGATGACCACTTTTCAACTTATTCCATCCTGTGGTTCAGGAGCACACAGAAGTCAAACACAAACAAACAAACAAACGCACAAACATGCTGACACTTTTCAAATTATAGTACGTTTTTCCACCATCGTGGGTAGGCCTTTTGTATATAGCTTGTTTTACTTAACATTATTTGTATGATGTTTTTGATTAAACATTATAATCTGAATTTCAGATGCTGCAATTCCACTGGGAGAATTTTGAAAAGCAGACCTATTCAAGATATCATGACTGCGGGATTTTTTTGCAGGTAACACAATCACTTTCAGAGCAATTATATGATCACATACTCTGACCATATTTCAAATGTTTAGCGAAAAAGATTCCACTGTATCTCTCAAATAGATCAGGAATTTAGTAAGATGCAAAACTGTTGCTGTAATCCATGTTACTCAGACGCTGATAGCAGGCTGGGATGAAGTTGAATGCCTGAAGGTTTTCACCTTCGTCAGTGAAAGGGTGGGCTTGCAGAGCAAGATAATTTCGGCCTTTATTGGCCAACCAGGTATTTAACACCCTTAAATGAAAGCCCGAAGCATCATCATGATTGCTAATGTTGTTTTACTTATTAATACTATTATTATTAGTGTTGTTATCAAATTCGATAAATGCTATTTGCTTGACTCCAAACCCAGATGTGTAGTTTCCCAATAAATAATTTAATTGGAATATTGTTGCATGAAATAATATTGCTTGGTTGGTTAGTTGATTGAATGGTTTATTATAAATTACACTTGATCGTAGTGAGGCTAAATTGTGTGCAATTACAGCAATACAGAAAGCAGAAACAAAAATGAATGTAAAGCAATAAAAATAAAGACAGAAACGATCACAAAGTAGTAAAACACCCAATGGTCTGATTTTGCTTCCTGTTGGGCTTCTTTAAATCAATCTGTCCATGACAACTTTGGTTCTGTGGAGATGACCCATCCTCCGGGCTGCAACCAGGCCGAACCTGTGGCCCGGGGGAGTGCTGCATTGGATCGCGGATAGCTCCCCAATGTGCTGGCAGCCACCACTATCAAAGAAGTGCTCCATGGGGCTCATGGCACACCACACATGTTGGCACGCACTGCCTGCACTTGTGGTATGCCCGTCCGGTCTTAAGCATAAGCCCATCAATGTGGCTGTGACTGGCGACCACCCCAATTGATGGCTCTCCGGGTTGAAAAGACAGGCACTTGTGAGGGAACATCCGAACTCTTCCCTCAAGGCTCATATGATGGTCCCCCCAACATGGCGTCGACTGAAAACACACTGTCCACACACAGCCACATCCTCCTCACAGAGCACATTACTTTCCCAGCATGTAGCTCCACAGCCGCGAGAAGTGTCCCAACGTGGCTCCCACAGCTGAAGAAGTCACGGAGCACAACACGGGTCAGAGGGGCGCCATGGCCTGAGCCGTGAACAATGTTCCTCACAATCCGCCAGATGCAACCCTGATATACAACACAATTAAGAGCATGAATGTGGGCCACTCCTCTCCTGTGCCGAGCATGAGCTCCGAACTCCCAACCACTGCCCCTCTCTGGCTCCGGACAACACAGCCCACATTGGCAAAGAGGCATCAACAGCCAACAGCTCCCCACCACTATGGGCTGCACCACCCGGAATGATGGTGTGGCCCCATAATGGTGAGGAGCCACCATATTGTTCCCATATCATACAATCCTGTTTTCCCATAAATGAGGTTCCAGTTGTATTTTTTTTTTTTACACTTTTACATTTGAGATTCCACTTTCAATTTTACTCTTGTGTGGACGTGAATGTTCTGCTTCGGTCTCTAAAGCTAAGTACCGACCACTGTTCAACATTATCTTGTCAAGTTGTGTTTTGTCACTTGGATTGTTCGTTGTCTCATTTGTCCATTACGATGCCTCCTTGTGCATTTCTTTTATGCTTTTGCTTTCTATATTGTACATGTTGGTGAAGGCTGGGTGCTACCTGGTTTATGAGTTTTGTCCATCAATCTTTGTTTCTCTCTTGCCTTCTTTCCTTCTATTCCAGTTTCCTCTATCTTTCACTTAACTATACACATGTAATAAAAAGAAAGAACACTCCTTCCCTTCTGCATCCTATATTTACCATAACTTGCCACCTCTCCCACCCTCATCCTTACTTCCTAGTTCTCTGAATCTTTCCTCTTTTTTGAATGGAGCTCACCCTTCATAAGGCCAAAAGCCTCCTGAGTTTGTTCTTTGCCTCCTTAAAAGCCTCCTTAGTTTGTTTTTTGCTCCGACGAAGGGTAAACCCCCAAAATGCTTTTCCTTGCTTCTCACGGAAGTAGGCATTCCTCAATTAACAATTTCTTCATTTCATCCATTGAAAACAAATAATACTTCCATGCTGCAAAAAACTGCTCAACATGTACAGAAGAGAGCTCAACCAATAAACACACAAACATTGAGCCATGTTTCCTGTCATTACCACAAGGCAAAAGTATACATTTGAATATTGCAGACTGTATCAGTATTAATTATAGGAAATCTGCTTGCTACTGAATAGCTAGTAAGTCAAGATTGAATATTGTCCACATTAATTTGTCAATAATATGAAGAGCTTGACTTCTTCATCCTGACCATCTGCATCTGCTAGATCACACACAAGCATAAATTTTGAACTGCATAATCTCTGTCCACCACAGGTGCACAGCTAATTTTGCATCTCGGCTTGTACATTGAGAGCATCCATGGAATTGCAAAACAAATGATTCATTATGTCATTTGTTAGAGATGATCTGCAGTCAAACTTGATACCGTATGCTTGACAGCAGAGAAAACCCTGTCACAAATTTCTAATGATATTAGTGGGGTCACAATGATGCTTTCCAACTCCAATAAGTTTTTGAATCCCTCCAAAAAGTATAACTCTGATATAGATGTTGGGGTTTGGGGTTTTTAGCGAGATCTTATATTCACTCATGATGGCTACTTTCACTTTTCATGTTCATCTAAAATGCAAGTTGCTGGTGTTATATCTCTGTGATTTCTAGCTCTTCAGGCCATTAATTGTTTTGTCTCAGAAACTTTTATCATAAATATGAATAACATGTGTTTTGCATTGATTGACTTGTTTACCACATAACTGGCACAGATATTTGACTAGGCCGAACATAATTTTTTCACTTCTCTTGGACAATCGGACCACCTTTATTGTCGATCTTAGAAAGCTCTCAACATTTTTGCCATATTGCACAAAGAAGCAGAAATATAATGCCTGCTGCTGCTCTCTCATCACAGCCAAGTTTGTGGCTTCTCTGTTTTCTACTGCCTCTTGTCTCGTCTTGCTCCCTGTACTTATCAACCCTCCATCCCTCCTCAGACATTTCAGAAATCGCATGTCCCTCCTGTACTTCCCTTCTCCCCCACCTTATCCTTGTGAACCTTCCAAAATACAGGCTTACTGCCTCCTCAATTTATTTCTTCCTCTTTCTTCTGCTTGTGAAAATGCCTTTTGAAATCAGGTCAGTGGAATCATTCCCCTTATAGTCTTTAAGTTTGCAGTTTATTGCAATATCACATGTTAACTTATATCTGTACCCTCAATCTTTTCCACCTCACTAACCTTCCCTAAACCCACCCCTCTTACCTCCAGGTTTAAGTATTTTCTTTCCCTCTGTCATTTGTTTGCCTAGTTTCTGTTTGCCTCTATCAAAATTCAGCTTGCCTAGTTTTGGAGATAATGGTATCGGCGATTTCCATTAGCGGCGATATTATGACGTCAACTTTTTTTCTTGGAAGAACTTCCAAAATCGGAGATGGTTACTGCCTGCGCGTGGGCTTTCTGCATATACATGGCAAGTTTCACGAAGATCCGATGAAAACTCTGGGTTGTGAAACAAAAAATGTCAAAAAATAGGAATGACGTCATAAAAATTGATATGACATCATAGTGATGTATCATATGTGCGGTAATTAATCTCTGCTAATGCCCTGTTTGATTCCCGCAAACAGAATTCAAAAAGCTTGCCTAGTTTCGGAGATAATTTTTTTGGCGATTTCCATTAGCGGAGATATTTTGATGTCATAACTTTTTTTCTAGGAGGAATTTTCAAAATCGGAGATGGTTACTGTCTGCGCAGGGTATTTTTTACATATATACGCCAAGTTTCAAGAAGTTTCGATGAAAATTGTAGGCTGTGAAACAAAAAAGTCCACAAGAACTACAACGTGAGTAAGACTGAGATCCTCCACGAGGATCTAAAAAAAAATGTTTTAATAAAATCGTACAATTTATTTTAAAGATTATGAATCTACAAAATACGTGAATTATGGAATATTTGCATCTTTAAATAAAGGTTGGAATTTATGGCATTGTCATTAAATAAATAAAGGTCATTAAGTACATGAGTTAATTAAACTTAAGTTAAATTCATAAACAATAAAGGTCAGTAATGGTTGCTATCGTTATTTACATAATTAAGGTGTCATTGATTGATTTAGAGTTGCATAATGACACTGGAAAAACCCCTCACCCCTCACCCCCCCCCCACAGCACTCTGTAATACTTGGATATGCACTCTCCCCCTCTCCCCCCCCCAATGCATTAGGTAATTTTTGAAAGGCCCCTAAACAACAGTAAACTTCCGATTTGATTGTTGGAATTATCTTCATCTTTTCTGTGATCTTTAAAACTTCTTTAATTTCAATTTCTCTCATTAGCATTGCCAGAGGAGAGGGTATTGCATTTGGGTCCATTTGGTTGTTTGTTTGTCCGCACAGAATTTTAGTGTTTTTACCCGCAACCGCTTGTCGGAATGAGAGACAATTTAACCGTAGGAGCGACTACTCATGTAGAATGATTTATTGGCTTCCGGTTCTGGGTTTGCAGCAACAGTAGGTTCTTTCATGGGTCTCTGCCGACTTTCTCAAAGTTAAGTTTCCGGTTGTTATATGTGACGTTTTAACTGTTTATTTTCTCAGCTCCATGTCACAGTGTGTTCCTAGATCGGTTTTTTTTTCAAAAATCGTGCTATTTTGTGAGTTTTCGTTGACCTTGTCTTAACGGGTTCCTTGAGGCATACCCACCCTTCCCCTCGAGGTGAATGATCGTTTTTATTTGTATTCTTTCCCTATTACCTTCAATTCCTATTTTCCCCACTTTCCCAATGTCCCCAATCCCTCCCAACTAAACACTCTGTTTCTTGTCTTAAATTTAAATGAACCCCCCCCCCAAAAAAAACCCACCATACTCATGACACCCAATCATCCTCCTTTTTTTCTTGCTCCTTCTGCCAGCATACCATCTTTCTTCTACTTGAGCTGACCCTCTCTCACCACTACCTTGACAATTTCTTCCTACAACCTTCCATTCCTGAAACTTACCTAATCTTCAAAAATCCATCAAAAAATAATAATATTCCTTGTATCCTTTATATCCATACACCTCCTGTAACCACGTGTCTCTTTCCCCTCTTACTGGTAAATGCCATCGATCCATCAGCTTTACTCTGTGTTTACCGTTCCAAATTCACCATACACCTCCACGATTTTACTTCAACCTTCCCTTTTCTGAATGGTACGCCATCCTTATTTATAATAAATAAATACACAATTTCACTTTTGACTGTACACCTCCCAGAGCCACACACCTCTCCCGTAACGTGATCTTCTTCCACCCTCTGGAATTACCGATCCAAATTCACCATTCACCTCACAATTTTTTTGTACAACTTTTCCAATGACCTAATCTGATGAAAACTCTCTCTCTCTCTGTCTCTGTCTGTCTCTCTCTCTCTCTCTCTCTCTCTCTCTCTCTCTCTCTCTCTCTCTCTCTCTCTCTCTCTCTCTCTCTCTCTCTCTGTCTCTCTCTCTCTCTCTCTCTCTCAAAAAAAAAATATAAAACTATCTCTTGCAATGCTTCATCTTCCTCTTTCACACGTGTGGTTCTCATTACTATATCATAAGGCACTACTCTTTTTGTATTTCAACAGACTGCTCTCAATTTGACCTTTCTCTCATAACTTGCCCAAAAATCCAACTGTTACAGCGTTTCTTCTCTCCATTCTCTGAATTGGCCTTCATTGCATCCATCAAGAAATGTCCTTAATCACATTTCTGACCAAAAAATGAAAAATCCCCAGTTTGCTCGGAGTATTCACTTTCCGTCAACCATTATTTTTTTCCAACTTCAGTGCCAACTCACCCCTCTCACCCCTCCCTCTCAATGCAACCATCACACTCTTCTCTCTCTCCAAGTTTCCCTCTCACCTTTCTCAAAAACTCCGCCCTCACCTTTCTCCCTTAACTCTCCCCACTTACCCTTCTCCCACCATTCACCGCCCTCACTCACCCTTCTCAAAGTTGCCCACCCCTCACATCCACAAAACTGCCTCATTCCCCTGCCCTCTCACCTCCATCTCATCACTCCACCTCCTCACGTCCTCTGCTGCCTTCTGCCCCTCTCTTGGCCCGCCTCTCCCCCAGCACCATTGAGCCTTTTCTCCTCCACATCCCACCCCCTCCACTAGCTATACTGCAATCCCCCACACTCATTTAACAACTCTCCTTACCTCCCCCCCCTCCTCCTTTGTTCAACCCTCCCCCTCTGCTCCCATCCCCTGTATGCAAAGCCTCCTCCCCCCACTCTTTATTAACAGTGCGGACCTCAAATATCCGAGGCTTTCGCTCAAACGTTACAGATCTTTCCATGCAGGTTGCCACTGACAGACCTGACACAATGTGCCTAACAAGAAATTTCCTCTCTCAAGACGTCCCTGACTCCTAAGTATCTCTCCTTGGTTAATCCCTCCTTCGGTATGACAGACCTGAATCTCGTCCTGGTGGAGGAGTTGCTCTCTTCATCAAAGACTCTATTCCTCACTATCCATGCACTGCCCTCACTCCTTCATACCCCCAGGAGTACCTATGGCTACGGCGTCCCCTCCACTCTCACCTCATGTTTATATGTGTACTGTACCATCGACCAAACAGTGATGACTCCATTTACATCTCACTATCCAAAAACATGGACCAACTTCTATCTTTCATCCGAACTCTCTCTTCCTCATTTGTGATGACTGCAATTGTCATCATGTCAGTTGTCTGGGTGTGGGTACCTCTCTCACCTGTCATGGCACTTCAGCAAAAGATTTCTGCCACTCATTGGAACTGACTCAATCCGTCAACTTCTCGATACGGATCTCAACTAATGGTACTCCAGCTCTTCTGGGTCTGATTTTGACAAATTTCTCTGAAAATATCTGCTGTTCTTCCTCCACTCCAATCGGTTCTTCTGACCATGTGCTTGTCAAAGTGGACATCGTTCAGGTTGTTATCAGAGAAACACCTCATTGCCGTCGAGTCTGGCATTTTACTCAAGCCGATTGGCAGCACCTCCAAGCAGCCATCATACTTCTAGACTGGTCTCCCATCGCTACTTTCTCCAACATCAACTCATCCTGGGAATTTTTTTTCAACGAAACTTGCTCTCCCTCATGCACAGATTTATCCCCTCTCGTCTTCAGTTGGCCTGTCCTTCCTCCCGCCCATGGTTCACTGAAGCTTGTGGCGAGGCAGTTGTCCTGAAACAACTTGCCTTTGCCTCATGGAAAGAAAATCCAACTGAGGGTAATGTCAGTTCCTTCCATAAGGCTCGGAACAGGTGTGTATCTACCCTCAGGAGAGCCAGAAAACAACATCTTTCGAAGCTCAAGTCTGAACTCTTAAACCTCTCTCCCTCCTCCAAATCCTGGCGGCGTCTAACAAAATCTGTTTCTTGTGTATGTTCCCCCTCCATTCCCTCCCTTACCTCAAATGGCCACACTGCTGAAACTGCACATGAAAAGGCTGAATGCCTAAACTCGGTGTTTAAATCAAAATCTTGTGTCCGAAACCCATTGCTTTTTGTACCCACCTTACCCAGTCGCACACAACTGTCCCTGGACTCTGTGTCCTTTTCCTCTGACAAGGTGGAGAGCTTGCTGTCAAACCTCAACTCAAATTCTGCAACCGGTCCTGACGGCATCAGCCCACGTGTTCTGAAAACCTGCTCCTCTGCTCTTGCTCACCCTCTCTCTGTTCCAGTCATCCTCTCATTTGCTAAGGTCATCTGCCATGTACTTGGAAATCAGCAAACATTACTGCCCTGCATAAAAATGGTGCTAAAACATATCCCTGCAACTCCAGACCAATCAGCCTTCTCCCAATAGTCAGCAAGGTTATGGAATCAGCTACCGTCTCCTCTCTGGTCTCGCCCCCCTGCTCTGTCTGCGATTTGTTCCCACCATATTTCCGCAGGGCGCTCAAGGTCCACCAACAACCCCCTTCTGGTAAAACTACCAAAATCATGAATCACTGCTCATCTTCACTCTTTCATTCCTCTTTTTTCCCCACCTTTGGAATAAACTCCCTCACTCTGTTCAATCCCATTCTTCCCTCCAGGCCTTCAAAAAGGCGGTTCACCACCACCTCTTATCGTTCCCCATCCAAATCCTCTATCTTTTCTACCCCTGTTAATCCACCCCAAACCCACCTCCTTCAAATTCCCTGCTTTCCTTCCTGAAAGTCTCTGTATGTCCATGGTGTAAACCCCATGTTCCCCGCCCCATCACTCTCCATTCCATAGATCTCCTAATGTCACTGTTCCCCACTGTTTTGTCGTTCCCACTACCACCCCTCTTGTCTCATGCCTCGCCTTGATGTGAGCAGTGTGTAAGCTTTCATACGAGCCTCGACAAGGTATACAAAACAAACAAACAAACAAAAATGATAATTTTGACGTCACAGGTAATGTGGTGTGGCAGCCATTTTGGAAAAACAGAGAACTTTTGGACCTCTGTATTTCTGAAACTGCACCAAGAAAAATATTTAAACTTGGCACGTGGCAAGTACTCCTCATATGCAATATGTGTGATTTTTTTTTATGATGTCTTAGGTGCCGTCATAATTGCATATGTAGAATGCTACATCTGAACAGTATGAACATTTTTGAGGGTCATCTTGGGATGAAATGGTCCACAGAAAAAACATTTGATGACATCATTGGTCATGTGATTTGGCAGCCATGTTTTTTTTTTTTTTTTAAACCTTCAAAAATCTTCTCTGAAATAGCTGAACAGATCAAGTTGAAACTTTACATGTATAACCACCTATCCATGAGGAACAAAAGGTTCACACATGACATCATAGGTCACGTGGTTTGGTAGCTATATTGGATTTACCATAAAACCTATAAAATATATCTTTTCCAGAATGGTTGGACAGATCGAAGGGAAACTTCACCCAAATGTTCTCCAAGCCTTGTAGATACCAGGGTATTCACAAATAATTTGATGTCGCATGGTCTGGCAGCCATATTGGTTTGACCAAAAATCATGAAAAAATTATTTCTCTTGAACCGCTTAATCAATCGACATGAAACTTCTCAATTATGATGTCGTGTTCATGGGGAATAAATGTTTTAAATTTCAACCTGATAGGACGCATGGTGTGGCAGCCAGAATTTAATTTTTTTTGAATCTGGGTTAAAAAAAACAACATTTTGAACAAGGCTCAATTGGCTGTGCCTGGATGAGTTTGAGGGTAAAAGTAGCAGCTGAAACATGAACCTGATCCAGGTTCTTCCTGATAACTCCATCTTTGCAATTTGCTTGTTTGGGTTCCATCTGATGACTCCAATGCAGAACTGTACCTATTTGGTCTTCCATTTGATATGAATTGAATTTATTTCAATCCCATTCTCAATTAAATTGAATAATAATTAAAAAAACATTAAAAAAAACGTCATGGGTCAGGTGTCCGATCAAAGCCGGATGCCTTGGTACCCGGTCATCACTGCCAGCTGTTTTAAAGTGGCAGTTCTAGTTTTGTCTCATTAATTACATAACATACCATTACACAAACACCACACAAGATACACCACTCAAAACTACACAGACATCACACAAAACAAGTCCTGGCGAGGGTCTGAAATCTCTGCTCTTTTCCTTGTTAACCTCGGCCATCGAAGATGGACAGAGGTTACTGTTTTCACCCCTGTCTGTTTGTTTGTTTGTTTGTGAACAGTATTACGGAAAAACTCCTCAACGGATTTCGACGAAACTTGGTGGGGGGATTAGGTATGGTCCAAGGATCATGCCATTACATTTTGGACTTGGTCCAAAGTCCAATATGGCCGCTATGGCGGCCATTTTGAAAAATATTTGAATTTTTGTTTTTGCATTTCAACATGTTTTAAGTGATTTCCAACCAAAAAAAAAAAATTTGTTAGAAAAAAAAAAACAAGTTTGCAACTTTTTTTCAAAAAAATTTCGATTTTATTTGAAAAATATTTGAATTTTTTTTTTTGCATTTCTACATGTTTTAAGTGATTTCCAACCCCCACAAAAAATTTGTTAGAGAAAAAAAAAAACAAATTTTGCAACTTTTTTTTCAAAAAAATTTCGTTTTTTTTTTTTTGCCATTTCTACATGCGCGTCGATCTTGTTTAGTTTATTCAATCGTGGTTCAGTAGAGTCTGATCCGTTTTGACCTACAATGAATAGGATATCAGGTTCACTTAAGTGACCCAGCAGTATTGGCGGCAGAGGTTTTGCACTCTACTGAGTGCTCCCCCTCTAGTTAAAAAATGTATTGGGCCCAATATGTTCTCGTGGATCAGGTATTGTCAGGCAGAGGTATGCACTCTACCGAGTGCCCTTCTAGTTTTATTTTGTTTTGATGATGGCCTGCATTGCCTTATGATTGAAAGTTATTGAAATTGCAAATTGAAGATGAATGGGACATATTTGGCAGAATGCAGAGGACTCTCCATTAGTTAAGGCCTAAATAGAAGGCAAAATGTGTGAAAATTTCACAACAGATGATGTCCTACTTTGCAAAAGGACATGTCCTTTATCAGTTAGTGACCTGGGCAAAATTGTGCATTGTCAAATCAGTGTGGAAATACACAATTTAATTTGTCTAAATACAGCTTGGCAGAGCATTGGTAATTGAATAAATTGGTAGACTAATGTGGTGTGAGCTGCCCTTTTACCCGTTTCCTCCCACCCTCCCCATATTCCCACAGATAATAAAGCCAGTTTATATAAATACATGGATAGTTATCACCCATAAATGACCACATCTGGTATTGTCCTCTTTTTGGTCTCCAAAGTATAGCACATTGAGTCATGAATTTTAATTGAGAGGAATGCAATTACGAGCTGTTGCTGTACACAGAGTGATTGGTTAATTTAATTACATGTCAGCTTTGACAGCATATGGTGTGATTAAAGGCGTGAACATTTCCCACTAAACTGTGTGTACTTCGGGAATACATTACCATATTGCATCTTCAATGGTCAGAATTTTTTGCTGATAAAGTATCTGGATTTGTTTTTGCAGTAATATTTATAAAATAGAAATTAAAAGGCAAAGAAATTTCTTCCTTGTCCTTGATAAAAAAATATTTGAGGGTGTTTCTCAGGATTGCTTATTAATCTTTACATTTCATTTCATGATTCATAATCATTTTTCTGAACACAAATTTGCTTTGTACATTTGTTTGTGGTTGTTCTTTTGCCAACAATGCATATATATATATATATATATATATATATATATATATATATATATATATCAAAACATGTCGAGAGTGATGAACACTCCCCCGATCCCCATTCAACATAGTCCAACACCAAAGCGTCACCTCCAACCCAGAGGCGCCGGTCCAGCAACTGTCAAACAGACAAATATTACATGATCAACATCAGCTAACCATCCAACAGAGCTGCCTGTCTGGATTTCAAACTTGTTTGCCCTCATCAGAACAGCATACCAATAAATAGCTAACTAATGATGACAAGATTTGTCGTTTATACATCAGACGCATCTCCTGACTGTTACGGTGAGAATCGCCGCAGATTATGTCTCACATGGTAAAACTTCATTATCTGCAAAGAACAACCATTTGTCTGCCACCCAGACGATTGTTCTCGCTAATGCAAACCATTCAACCAGAAGGCACGTGATGTGATTGGCAGGTAAATCGAAACATGTGGAGTGTGACGAGCACTCCCCTGATCCCCATCGGACATAGTCCTACACATAGTCCATGACAGTCAAGAGGTGTGTCTGATGTATAAACAATGAATGTTGTCATCATTGGTTATATAGTTATCAGTATGCTGTTCTGTAGAGGGCAAACAAACCTGAAATCCAGATAGGTGACTCCGTTTGATGGTTAACTGATGTTGACTATGTAGTCTTTGGCTGTTTGACAGAGTCACAGGGCCGAGGCATCTGGGTTGGAGGTGATGCTTTGGTGTAGGAATATGTCCAATGGGGATCGGGGGAGTGCTCGTCACACTCCACATGGTTCGATTTACCCGCCGGTCACATCATGTGCCTTCTGGTTGAATGGTTTGCATTAGCTGAAACAATTGTCTGGGTGGCAGATGGACAATTGTTCTTAACGGATTATGCGGTTTTACCATGTGAAACATAATCCGTGGCGATGCTCACCATAACAGTTAGGAGGTGCGTCTGATATATATTTCTATATTTCTACATCTACTGTGCTTCTTGAGTTAAAGCTGCTACATAAAGCAACTGAGCAGGCCTGCACAAGGTAAGTGCTATGCTGTATCAAACCCTTCCAAGAGTTCCTCCACAGCCATGAAGACATTGACAAATTCACAAATAGTACACACATGAGAATCCCAATGTGACACAACCCCTCTGTGGAGGACTTTGGGAAGGGTTTGATACAGCATTGCGCTTACCTTTTGTTGGCCTTGGTTGCTTCATGCAGCAGTTTTGGCTGGAGGAACACTGGCGGTCTTAATATTTTTTTTTATAATCCGAGCCACCTGGGTTTAGTTGATGAGGTGAGAGCTGATTGGCTATTCCCTACATTCACAGGTGAGAGATGTGGTTGGGTCTTTCTTTATTATTACTTACGAAATCTTTAGATTTCGTAAGTATCTTGATGACTTCCGTCATCTGTTTGTGTGTTTGTTTGTTTGTAGGCACGATAACTCGAGAACGGAAGAAGCTACCGATGTCAAATTACACCACGTGATTCAGGAGGGTGATGGCTAGTTCTGATTATATTTTGGTCAAAATCGGTCAAAGGTCACAGTGAGGTCAAACATTCGATTTTTGATGGTTTGGTACAGAATCATCGTAGAAACTTCTGGTTTGCGTCGCTACCTTTTCTCGAGACAGCTTTTATTAGACAAGGTCAGAGGTCAAGTTGACGATTTCGTAAGTACCAGTATATGACTGCTTGTTTATATGTTGACTGCTTTTGACATTTGCATATGGTTCATGCTTGGGAGCCTCATTTGTCTGCATTACTCTCTGTCTTGTCGCTGATGATTCGCCAATAAGCGATGAAGCGGGAGGTGTTTATTTATATAATCCTAGCCACCTGGGTTTAGTTGATTAGGTGAGAGCTGATTGGCTATTCCCTCCATTCACAGTTGAGAGATGTGGGTGGGTCTTTCATATATATATATATATATATATATATATATATATATATATATATATATATATATATATATATATATATATATATATATATATATATATATATATATATATATATACAGTTCCTATCGACAGTCGACACCCCCTTTCAAAATTTTCACCTTTTGTTGCCTTGTAGCCTCAAATGAAATTGCATTAAATCAGACTTTTTCTACCTTTATTTGAACATCGTAACCCACAACTTCCAAGTGAAAAACAAATTCTTCAAATTTCATAAAATGAAAAAAAGACGGATTCGATTTTGATGAAGATCTGAATCCAGATCCGACTACTGGAATGTTTAAAGTGATTCTTCACCATTGAGAGATCGGTGATGTTTAAATGATGTTGTGTGTACATATATGTA
>NC_140966.1:35897868-36045368 GCF_056783735.1 Eptatretus burgeri | reverse complement strand
GCAGTCGGTTTTGAGTTGGGCTCGGGCTTCGAGGCGAGCAGAAGAAGGAAAGTGAGTGGTGCGATCGGCAGTGAGAGGACCTGGCTGCTGTGTGAGTCTGGAGTCGGCTTCGAGCGGAGGTCATAGACAGGTTCAACCTGCGTCTAACGATGGAGTCTCTGACTGACCCTACTCTCCTCACGGCTCGACGACGTCTTGGAATCCCATGGACCCAGCCTGTGGAGCCCGGCACCTCGATTTGGCCTTGTCTGGTGAACAGGCCAGGCCTGGACTTGTATGCTGGACCTTGTGCAAAACCAGCTGAAACCCATTATCGATCTGATGGTCTTGTGCCGTCGACATTGCGTGGGGCTAGAACACACTGAGGAGGGCGTGTGCACGTAGTGCCTTGAGAAGAAAGAGTACGGCGCCGCCATCTTGCCATGCGGCGTGTTTGAGCTTGGGGCTCGAATCCGTGGACATCAGCTTGTGACGAGCCGCATTCGGGCTTTTGACACTTTCCTCTCATCCATGAAACATCACCAAGTACTCTGTCTTGTCTGCATGCTGTCCATGTTTTGTCTGCATGTCGTTTAAGGCATATCTCGTTAGGGACCCCTTCGAAAACCATAATCCGTATCTCCCGAGTTAAGAATGGGATATAGATTAATTAAAACATCGTCGTGAATGTTTTGCTTGTGTCGTGTTCCCCGATGCCCCCAATAAATCTGGCTGATTCGTATGAAGTTGCCGCTTTGAATTGGTTCATGCCGCGTCGAGGAACGATTCACTCGATTTGGATATAAAAACGAAAATGGTTACAGACTGGTAGACTCCGCTCGGTCTCTGACAAAACCAGTCTGTAACCGGAGTCTATTCCCCCAGCTGGCAAGGTACAGGTGTATGTTGGTACCATGATTCGAGACGCGCAACTTGAGAACCGTGCCGAACCAGCTGGCGTTATAACCCCGGAGACGGCCGGAGTGCGTTGAGAATTCCTCCGTCGCTGAATCCTCAACAATATATAGCTTATGTATATATGGATATATTGTTGTGGAAATGGGCCCTTAGTGGGTTACTAAATATAGGATTAGTCCAGATCCCCCCTTAAATGCATGTTTAGCCAGGTTGTTTGGTAATCAGACGTTAAATGTGTCGGAAGGTGTAGCAGGCGGTCCATTGTTCATACAGTGGTGGTGTACCGAGAGGAGCCTTCTTTTTCCTTCCCCCTCTTAATCATCCCCCACCCAGCACCCTGACAGAGTCAGTCAACAAGACATGCCGGCAACCCATTGGCGGAGAGCTGCTGCAAACTCGAACGATGGACCAATCACGTGTCCCCGGGAGTGGCCGAAAAAGCCCGCCCCGAAAGGCAAGAGGAACTGCTTTGTCCGGTCTGCGATCTGCTCGATGAGGAGTGACTCGACGAGCTGTTCCTCCTTGGCCATGGATCCAGCATGCAGGTCGTCCCCAGGTTCATCCTGAGTCCAGCCATGGGGCCTCTGACTGTCCTTGCTCTCTGCGCGGCTAGACCACGTCTTTTCATTCAGTCAATCCGCCTGTGGAGCCCAACACCCAGATCTGGCCTGGTCTGATGTACAAGTCAGGCCTGGATTCGCATGTTGGACCTTGTGGGGAGCCAGCTGGAACACACCATAGATCTTTCGCTCTTGTGCGGTCGACCTTACAGGGGTTGGACGCGCCGAGGCTGTGTGCGTGAGCTGTGCCGATAGGAGTACGTCGCCGCCATCTTGCCACGCTGCATGCTTGAGCTGGGCGCTCGAATCCGGCGACATTGGCTTGTCACGAGCCGCATTCGTGCCTTTCACACCTTTCCTCTCGTCCATGAGGCACCACCAAGTACTCCGTGTCTTGTATGCATGTTGTCCAGGCCTAATGCTTATTTTGCTAAGGCTCCCCTGCGAAACCCATATCTGTAGCTCCCCAGATAAGGACGGGTTATAGATAAATGATAACGTTCGTGAATGCTTTGCTTGTGTCGTGTTCCCCGATGTTTCCCCATTAAATCTGGCTGATTCATACAAAATTTGCCGCACTGAATTTATTAGTGTCGCGCTGAAGAACAATCGCTCGATTTGTGTTTAAAACCAAACTGGCTATGGACTGTGGCAGACTTCGCTCGGTCTTTGATCAAACCCAGTCTGTAGCTGGGGGGTATATCCCCAACTGGCAAGGCACAGGGGTACTTTGGTATCGTGATCTGAGGCGCGTGACTCGAGACCTGTGCCGAACGAGCCGGCGGGCGTTATAACCCCTGAGACGGCAGTGCTGTTAAGCGCCGCCGATTCAAGAACAATATAATATGTCGGACTTAATGTCCAATGGAGATCAGGGGAGTACTCCATATAAATGTATATGGAGCATATATATATATATATATATATATATATATATATATATATATATATATATATATATATATATATATATATATTATATATATATATATATATATATATATATATATATATATATATATATATATATATATATATATATATATGTACACATGTATATAAAGAGGGGGGATGGGTTTCCCCAAAGGTCCATTCACCATTTGTTACCGTACTTCCCTTGATCTTTCCATGCTGAAAGAGACACAGAGATCATACAAATTCCTTTTGACAACATGATATTGAATGGGTGAGGATGCTTCTCCATCCTCTCTCCAGGATGTGGTTGCAAATGTCAATCATCGACGAACTCTGCTCCAGCCAATGGGAGCTCGAGGTGAAGATGATGAGCGGACCAATGGGCGTTCGGATTAACCGTGATGTCATTACGGTTGAACCAATCAGCGTCGACCTTATTGAGACCTGCGTATAAAGCACACGCCTTCACTTCCTTCTTCACTTGCTGCGATTTTAACCCTGAAGAGTGCAGCACAAAAAGCTTCGGTGACTATTATGTCATGTTTGTTTATATATATATATATATATATATATATATATATATATATATATATATATATATATATATATATATATATATATATTAGGGTGGTCCAAAAAAGTCGAAAAAAATTGGATGTTGCTCCACAAGCTTAAAATTATTCTAATATGATCCAATAACGCGCATAAATTTTTTTTTTAGCTTGATAGGAGGTGATTTAGAGGTCGCTCCATATGATGACTTTTAGTTTCATGAGTTGGTTAAATTAGGGTATGGTCAGGTACGATTACGGGTACTTCTGGATGTCTGAGGTGGAAATAGAGTGCATTTTCGAACTCTATGGGGTCGATTTACTCTAAGAAATGACTGCACTGACATTGAATTCACTACCATTTCGAAAATATGACCTAAAACAAGATTTATCATCACTGGAGTTGAGTAACTAATCCTACTCATTTTCATATTTTCTAATCCATAATTAATTTGTTGTCCGTCTAAACATTTCTTTGAGTAAATCGACCCCACTGAGTTCGAAACTTCAGTCCATTTTCACCGAGGAAGTTCAGAAGTGTACGGATTCGCATCTCACCATACCCTAATTTAATATAATAATAATAACTAAATAAATAACTAACATATTTTTCGTGAATCATTGAATCTAAAACACTGGATGTTGGGCTGGCTAGAAATAAGTTCAGGCGGGAGTGGAGACAGCAATAGAGGCGGAGATGATAGTGGTATTTGGCAAATGAGACGAAATATTCTAATAGTTTGTAATTCCATTGATTGAAAAATTAGGGTATGGTCAGATACGATTACGTGTACTTCTGTACTTTCTAGGTGAAAATGGACTGCATTTTAGAACTCAGTGGGGTCGATTTACTCTAAGAATTGTTTAGACGGCCAACAAATTAATTATAGATTAGAAAATATCAAAATGAGTCGGATTAGTTACTCAACTCCAGTCAAAATAAATCTTGTTTTAGGTCATATTTTCGAAATGGTAGTGAATTCAATGTCGGTGCAGTCATTTCTTAGAGTAAATCCACCCCATAGAGTACGAAAATGCACTCCATTTCCACCTCGGACATCCAGAAGTACCCGTAATTGTACCTGACCATACCCTAATTTAACCATCTCATGAAACTAAAAGTCGTCATTTGGAGCGACCTCTAAATCACCTCCGATCAACTTAACTTTTTTATGTTTGTTATTGAATCATCGTGGAATAATTTAAGACTTGTGGAGACGTCTGAATTTTAAATATTTTTTTTGCTGTTTTTGGACCACCCTAATATATATATATATATATATATATATATATATATATATATATATATATATATATATATATATATATATATATACACATATATATATATATATATATATATATATATATATATATATATATATACACATACATATATATGAGGTGAGTAGGGTAAGAATACTGATTCTGGCTCACTTTTCCCCATGTAAATGAATGGGGGATTTTCAGCGATTTATATTTTTTTTCCCTAAAAATAAATCCCCTTTTATCCCAAGGTATATTTATTTGTCTCCCCTTTTAACTTGGAGGTTGAACCTCATTGAATTGAACACCTGGGGTTGAACAGCTCACTCATTGAACCTATAAAGATTTGTTCATTCTCAAATTCCTTCAATAGTTTAATTTTCTTTGCACAATAATCCCCATCTAAAATATTGACAAACAAAACATTTGAATCTTTATATTTTTTAAGATACCCCATTTGTGCCATTACGAAATGATAAACTTCTCTTAATGCTCTCATCTGGCCACCTCCTGAGCCACATATCATTTTGAGATTATAGTAAATTGTTTTTTCATTGTTCAATTGATAACCATCAAAGTTTTCAGTCCATTCAAGGATATTCATTTTTTTTCTTTACATCCTCTAACTTACTAGTTTTTAAATTAATTCGTTTATTTGTTTTATTTACCTTTGTTTTAGTTATTTTTTCAATAAGACTTATTTGATATTTTTCACATTCATTATGTTTTCCATTTATATACCAAGACTGAGATTTTCTCCACTCTTTAGTTTGATTAATACTTGGTTTAACCATTTATATATTGTGAAAAAGGCGGCATTGTAGCCCTTAAAAAACCCTAACCCATCTTCCCATCGTTAAAACATAATCTATTTTATACACTCTATCATACAATATCCATATGGAACACAATCTATTCCATTATCTAAAATAAATCTCTTATCATCAAAGGCTCCTAATGCCTTTTTATTTACTTCTTCACTATATATGTTATGTTTATAACTTCTTATTGTATTCATTTTCCTATATTCTGCTTTCTTATTCATCAAACAATTATAATAATTTCTAAAAGTTATTGATTTCTTTATTACATATTTCTTTATTCCCTTTAACCTCTTATCAATCTGTTCACCATACTTATAAGCATATGCCTTTGCTCTCAATCCAATAAACTCACTCATTACTTTTCCACCCAACTCATCCTTAAACTTACCAATAACCTTTTCATTCTTTTTGGAAAATAACTCACTCTTCTTGCTGAAATTACTTGTATCATATACTCCAATATTTTTCTTCATATCTTCATAAACATCATCAGTTTTTATATCTAGGATAAAACTATCAGTATCCATATACAACAATGAAACATTTTCACCATACTCTTTCTTTAAGTCATTATACAAATAATCATACATCAATATCTTTGATAAATCAAGAACTGCTGTTCCAATATAAATTGGTTTATCCATTACAATACTTTCCTTTTTCATATGAATTGCAGAAAAGTTCTCTGAAAAACCTCTTCTCTCTCAAAACTTGGTTTATTTATCAATCTCAAGCTTCTTTCCAAGATGTTGCGAATCTAATGTTTTGCCTGTTTCTAACATTTTCCATAGTCTTTCCAAATACAGCATTATTCATTAATTTATAAAAGTCCCCTTCAAATTTTACTTTTGTATTTGCTCTCATATCTGTATTGAATTGAATATACTTTTTCACCCAAGGACTTTGTTTAAATTTTAAAACTCTATGAATTTTAGCTACTCTCAATCCTTCTCTCAAAAACTGTTTTAAGCTTCTCTGATGCAAAAACATATCCCTCTTTATCATAGAATGTTGTTAATAACTTTTCTGTTGATTTACCTTTAATATTAAAACTTTTATGATAATCACTTAACCATTCTTTCTTTGGAGTTTCTTTCTCACATGCAAAAGGAAGATCTTTATGCTTATTATGAAGATCACTCGGGTACCTCAAATCAACTTCAAAATAATAACCTTCTTCTTCGTCATTCAATTCCTCTTGAGAAGAAATAACAATATTCATCAAAGCCTTTTCATAATCCTTTTCTTCCACCCACTCTAATTTACCATAAGGCAGAGATTGAGACATTGCCCATCCATACAAATTATTAGCATCAAAATACATCAAATAATTACTATCTTTTTCACTATCATAATTTTGAAAATATTTATTATTTGCTTTAGCATATCTTTTTGAACATACTTGTGATATTCCACCTCTCTTGACTTCTCAATCATCAAAAGCATATCAACATCACTGATTAAATCTATATCTTGTTTTGTCATTTTCAACATTGCACTCCAAGCTAAACCAGGAGCTGTGAAATAGTGGGCAGGATCTAATCCATAACAATTTTTATTATGACAGAGTGATCTAAAAGCTTCAAACACATCAGCTAACAATAAAACATCTGTTTTTAGATATAAATCATGATATTCTCCAAGGTTCTTTATCTTAAATAATTTCCATATTTCTTGTGCGTGTTTATATTCCTTATCACTTATCTCTTCTTCATAAAGGTTATTATAGAAACTTTCTTTTGATGGAAGTTGTGTTTCTTTAAATCTCATAAATGAATCCATATAATCATAAGGATAAATTCCCTTACTTGTAAGAATTTTCTCTTTACTTTGAATTTCATTCCTTGTTTGAATTTCCTCTCTCGTAAGAATTCCTTCTTTAATCAGAATTTCATCTTTAATCAGAATTTCCTCTTTAGTTCGAATTTTCTTTATAATTAGAATTTCATCTTCAGTTAGAATTTCTTCATTAATTACAGTTTCCTCTTTACTTTGAATTCTCTCTTTAATCTGAATTTCCTCTTTAGTGAGAATTTCCTCTTTTGGAAAGAATGAATTAAGATTTGGAAAAGAGTCCATGGAGCTTAGATTTGATGCGAGGTAGGCTAGTGGTGTTCCCATAAACTTGTAAGAATCTAAAAACCTAATACGAGTTAAAGGTTTTGTGAATATCATTTTTGAAAATGAAATATACTTTTGACTTGTGTTTGTTATAGCAGAAATATTCCCTGGTGTTTTTGAAAGTTCATTTATAAATAGATGTGTATCATAGTTGGCGCTGTTGTGAAGAAAGACTGGAATAAAAGAAGGTAATTTATAATTAAGATTACAACAGGAATGAGCGGGACCTCTATATTTACCAGTAAGATGACAATGGTCTCTAACTTTAGACTCCTTAATTTCCCCTCACAAATATGGCAGATATTGTTCATTCTAAATTCTAATTTTTCTTCTTTGGTTAATTTCATCGGTTCATTTGTTTCTTTCATTAATTTAGTGAGTCTTATACAATCCTTTTCTAATCGTTTTACAAACTCTTGTGAAGCATTTTTTCCACGATAATGTTCAAGTTTGTTATACTTTTCTCCAACAGATGATTTGATATAATAACAGAAACCACAAGGAATATGTTTTTGATATTTATTTGTATATGGTTCTTTTGGATTAGGAGAAGCAGTATTTATCTTTTTAAGGATACATTCAAAATCAGCGTATATCACAAATGGGTGCATGATAGATTTATTATAATCTTCAAAATAAATCTTTTCACCAGGTTTAGGCATTGTAATTACAGCTGATTTATGATTACTACAATATTTTGAATGTTGTTCTAATCGTTCTTTTGTATGAAATGAATTAAGACATCGCTTACAAGGATATATTTTGTTTGCTGTTCTGAATACCTGAGAAGAGATTAATCTTGATAAATTATTGATGTATGTGTAATGTGAATTCTTTCCAACACTAAAATATAAAAGGTCAATGTGTGTTTCTTCATTTTTATAGTTGTTTGAAATTTTTAATATTTGAACTTTGTTTGTATCCGTTAATCCATATACATTAATAGAAAGATTATTCTTTTTCTCAAATTTAGGAATATCTGTTAATGGCATTGGGAATTTAAAATCTTTAATGTCCAAGGTATTCTCATATTTCATATATTGTTTTACTCTTTCTGAATTACATTTTGGTGGATGTAAGTGAGCAAGAACAGACCAGAGAAAACATTTATTATCATTGTTCTTAATATTAACAACTGCCTTCTTTAGTTTTATTTCTTTTGGTAATTCAATATAAGAAGAAGCTTTAAGAGGGTTTGATTTTAGAATGTGTATATCTAAAAAGATGATTTTTTTAATATTGAATCCACTTCCTACCACTGTATTATCAACATCCTCCTCTTGTCTTGATAGTTCTTCATAAACCCCACTATTCAAAAAATCTTGAAATGATGTTATAAAATGAAGATCTGTTCTCATATAAGGAGTTTGTTCTTCATCTTGTCTTTTCATATTCATTTTCACTCCCATATAAAACTTTAAAGTTTTTATTTCTTTTAATGTCTTTTTAATAAATTTTTCAACATCGGGTTTCACTATTTCAATTGATTCAGCTATTGATGATGGACTGGGTTCTCCAAATTGAAAAATCCTTATTTTTATATGCCCTTTAAATGCCTCATCAGTGTTTTTAATATAATAGTCTCCCTTTACTTTAAACTCATTTTTCTTGTGTTTTTGTGATTGAAGATGTTGATTATAACTACTCTTCAAAACATCCTTTGAACAGATATCACAATGTTTTCTTTCCAACTCAAGAGGAGATATTTGATGAAATAGATTAAATGTGTGTTTGTTGGTTCGGAGGTGTTTTCTATAATGTTTATATTCGTGATTACAAACATCGCAGTACGTTGTATTCACCATATTTATAGAATAAAACTTTGCTTAAACTAAAATTTTCTTGATGAAAATTTCGTTTAATTTATAGGTGAATCTGTGCTTAAAAACATTTTATCCTCCAACTTTTTCACTTAATAAATACAATGTTTCAAGACACAAAAGACAAGTTTCAATCAATCTCTTCATCTGTTAAAGATACTGAGAAATATGTCAAGGATGTAAAATTGAACAAAGATAAATATAACAACTATTGGATAAAAACTATTATGGTAAATAATATGAGTTCTTCAATTTCCTTCAGTGGAAGGGCTTTTAGTATACCTGGTAGAACATCAATTAAAGTATCTCTAACAAAAGTTTCTCCTCTCCTTCTAGTAATATATTCAAAACTAGAAAAAGCAATGAAACAAGAAAAAGTATCAAAGAACAAAAACCTTATGGATGAAGCTTTAGAAAGAAAAGATAAGACCATCTGTAATATGCAAGGAGAAATTTGTATTTTTTTCAACAACCCTAAAGATGTAAATCTTGATGAAATAAAGGATGTTAATATATCAGGTGAAATGACATTTCGTTCAATAGTAGTTAACGATAATTTTAAAATTACCTTTAATATAAAAAATGTTGTCGTTGAATCTGATAATGAAAAAAGTATATCGATATCGATGGTAATATACAACTGAAAGTATAGATGAATTTCAGTTTAAGTAAAGTTTTACTTTATAAATATGCTAGACTTTCCTGATTCTCCATATGACAAATTTGAGAATTGTCCTGCGTGTGAAAGACAGGGATTAAACACAGAGTCAAAAGCCTATAAACAATGTATATTCTGTGATTATCTTCTAATTAATGATAATAAAAAATATAAAAGGAAAAATAATTCTTTTAGATTTACACCAAAAATGAATTACTTTACAAGATTGATTAGAGAAATGAATGTAAAGTATGAGGATGATAACACACCTTTCCTTACAAGGGAAGAAACTGAACGTATAAGAGAAATGTTCAAAGGATTGTTGTTGTATATTATTCATGGATGTAATTTTCAGGGAAATATCAACACAAGATATTGTATAAATAAAATAATGGATTATCTTGAAATTAAACCTGAACTTAGGATAAAATATAGAGTTTCTAAAAAGCCAATAATAAATTAAATAACCTGTTTTTCAAATATATAAATGAATGATTTTTTACCTATTTGGGAAAATAAGATAAAATTTAACAACCATAAAAATCTCCCAAATTCATTAAGATGTCTCATAGTTGGTTCAAGTGGATGTGGAAAAACCTGCTTACTTTTAAAAATGCTCCTCACTCCCAACTTTTTAGATTATGATAATTTAATAATTTTCACAAAGTCGAGTTTTCAACCAGAGTATCAACTACTCTCACAAGGTTTTAATGCTGGTCTTCAAAAAGAAGATATAATAGGTTTATTTAAACGTCAAAAAACCTAAATGATTATAACATTGAAGATATAATTCAACTATTTTGTGATACACAGAGATGTAAAAAGAAATCAAATCTTATAACTTGTATTCTTAGTGATAATACGGATGATATACCGTCTACCCAAGATTTGGATAAATCAAAAAAGAACCTCGTTATCTTTGATGATTGTGTTAATGAGAGAAACCAAACGGTAATGGACAGCTACTACACAAGAGGGAGACATTCTTCTTGTAATTGTATTTATCTTAGTCAATCGTACTTTCAACTTCCTCGTCGTTCCATCAGAAACAATGCTAATACTTTTATTTTATTCAAGTTAAATTCAATAGATATCAATAATTTTTGGAGAGATAATTGTTCTACATTATGTAGTAAAAAGAAATTTGAGGATTATATGAAGCACACGACTGAAAAATATAAATATATTGTTGTGAAACAAGATGAGATATTAAGGGATATATTTTTTGTTTTATAAACAATTACATATATAAATGACAACTATTATTATAAATCTTGTGGGTAAATCTGCTTCTGGAAAAACTTTCATAAATCAAGGTTCTTGTGTAGTACAAATGAGAATATTGTAAATTTACTTAAAAACACCCCGTGATACGCATTGTATCAACAACAACTAGAGCAATAAGACCTGGAGAAGTAAAAGGTGAAGATTATCACTATATTTCAGTGGAGGAACATATGCGATTGAGGAATGAAGGACAAATATTTGAGGAGGTTTCTCTTGGTACAACAAAATATTCACATTGTAAGAGTGAGTTAAAGAAACTAAAATCTGGTGGTGTTGGGATATTAGAAACTAATCCAGAAGGAACGAGACAAATTATTAAATATCTGAGCGGAGTGAAGATTTTATCATTCGGTTTTGATGTTGATGAAGAAACTCAACACAAACGTATGAAAAGCAGAGATGCAAGGATTAGTGAAGAAGAAATTACAACTCGCATTAATGTTAATAAAGAATTTGATGAAATATTTAAAGAAAAGGATTTATTTGAACACATCTACTTGAATGATGAAGAAAAGGAAAATTTCCCTGTTGATCTTTACAATTCATTAAATGATATTTTACAATAAATAAATGGATACAAAAGAAAGAGCAAGAAGATTTAAGGAACATCAAGAGTTGGTTTCAAAAGTTGTAAAACAACAGGAAGACATAAAGAAGAAACGCAGACAGAAACTAACGGGCGAAGAAGCATTTGAAAAAACAAGAGAAATTTTTTAAACCACTTTTAAAAACTTCCCAAGAAAAAATGAAAGATGTTTCCACAGTTCCCACAGTAGAATATACTCCTAGAAAGCTTCAAATGTTAAAAGATTTCAGTCAAATGACGGAGGAAGAATTAGAGCATATTGGAGAATTAGAACATGATGAAGGTTTATTTCAACAACTGGAAGAGATTAATCAACCCCTGATTATATTGTGAATGCTGTTCAAAACAATGAATATTCAGCAGATTCAAAAACCAAAGCAGGACTCATTCCAACAGAACAACCAGCAATATTTCATCTTGTTCAAGAAAAGGTATTGATATTTAATGATGAATTAAGGTTCTTAAGTTCTGCTCAACCCCCTGTTAAACTAACTCCGAGATTAATGTTTCTTCTCACAAAAGATGGAAGGCAAGGTTCAACTGTGAGGGATGAATCAAAGTATATTGATAAACCATTGGATATGGAAAATAATGATGATAGAGTATATATTGATTTGCTGAACACTCTAAATTATAAGGTTATTCTTTCTGGTAAAAGTAGGAAGAATGAGAAGGAGAAACACATTATTCAGGCTTTAAGTATCCTTGGTTCAGGTATTAGTTTTCTTCCAAATGACCCATCGCAATTAGTTAATAGACTGTTATTGTTGTTCGGCAGTAAGAAGGCTGGAAATAACAATTGTTTTAATGAAGCATCAGCCATTTTAGACCAGTTGATGAACATGAAAATAATTAATAAATCTCAATATAAAGACATTTTATCTCATATTAAATAAGATGAGAAGCACAATCCTGAGTTTTAATTTCACAACAAGCGACCACACATCTTCATTCCCATACCCACTACAACTTGACACAACAAAAGAATATGAGGCATCTTTATTGTCCATGGAGACTTATAATACCTTATTTAATATAACCGAGAAAAATGACAAGTTTAGTTATAATCCGGGAAGTGGATACAAAACGATAACAGTCTCACCGAGCATACGAGATTTCTCAAATATCTTCCGAAATTGCTCGTCTTATGAAAGAACAGGGTGATGAACCAAAAATATTGTGATAAACATTCAAAAACATACTTCAAAATCAACGATTAAAGTTAAAAATAACCACAAGGTTGATTTCACAATTGATAATTCATTTAGAGAGTTATTAGGTTTCTCCTCAAAAAAGATTGAAACTAATGGGACGTTTTACAGTGATAATGTCATTCAAATATCCTCAGGAATAAATTCGGTGTTAATTCACTGTGATTTGATTGATGGTGCTTATAATGATGGATTAAAAACAAATACAATATTTTCATTCAGCGCATACTCAACCCCAATTGGTTATAAATTCAATATGGAGCCTAAAAATTTGGTTTATCTACCTGTGTCAGGAAAAACCATACACAGAGTAAATTTTAGGATAACCGACCAAGATAATCGTGTGATCTCTTTTAATGGAGAAGTTATATCCATCAGAATTCACCTACGTGAAGTTTTTCAATAAATAAATACGATGGTTATTGTGAGGAAGCACGAGTTGGGAAAATATAAAATAATTACAGGGGATGGGATGTTCCTTTCCCGTACCACAAGGGTGAAGGTATGTATCTTGGTAGAGGATACTATAAACCTAAGAGACAAAGGGGTGTTGGACATCAATTTAGAGGAGATGGGATAATTGATACTCTCATGGGTATTGGTTCAACTATTCTTAAACATAAAGACCTAATTGGTTCAACTGCTTCTGCTGTGGGAAATGTAGCAGGTGCTGTAAAGAGTATAAAAGATGCTCAGAAAGAATCTCATAAATTACAAGCAATAAAAGAAATTAAGAAAGGTAAAACTCAGTTGTCCCCCAAGAACGACAGAAAATAATTCAAATACTTGGATCAGGGTTTCAAAAGTTTTAACATCTTTTTTCCTAAATAAATACAAGTATGGAAGCAATTGATAGTATCTATGATTTGGATGATACTATTATTATCTCAAACTCCACTAAAAAAGAAGATTACTTCAAGGTAAATGCAATAACTGGAACAGACTGGAATACAAATGGTACAAAAAGTTTTGAAATAAATAATCAACAAACCTATTTGAATCTCTCCGAAAGTTTCTTGTTGTGTAAATTTAAATTCACTAAGGCTGGGAATAACACAAACGCTACACTTGTAAATGATTTCTTCTGGAAAATGTTTGATAGTGTGCGATTGTATATTGGAACACAAGAAGTTGAAGCGGTTGATTATGTCTCTGCTGTATCTGAAATGATGAAATTTACACTCTATACATTCAGTGATAGAATGGGAAAGGGGTCTGTCGAAGGTTTTATTCCTGATATGTCAACGGGAACAAACACAGACCCTGGATATATTCAAAGGAAAGGAATGTATAATGATGATACAAAAGCAGAAAATAGTTTTACTGTGGCAGTTCCTCTTAAAGGTATATTTGGATTTTGTGATTATGATAAAGTTCTGTATGGTCTTAAAATTAGATTTCAACTACAAAGGAATGATAATGAAAATAGATTGCTTTTTGGTGTTGGTAATGCTTTTGGTGATCAGAATAAATTTGTAATTGAGGAGATGAGTTGGTATATCAGTGAATATACTCCTAATCTTAAAACAGAAGAGATGTTGAATCGAAGACTTAACTCAAAAAACCACTCAGTGTATCATACCTCAAAAGAAGATGTCAACACGTTAAACTCAATCAAACTACTTACACGTGGAATTTGGGTGTTCTGGAAGGAAAGCCACGATATCTGTGGATGATTTTTAAAAAGCCAGATGGTGATACTGCGACTGATAAGAATAATGCATTGAGTGATAATGCTAAGGTGAAACAACTTCGCGTTTCTCTAGATGGAACATTTTATCCACGAGATAGATTGGAAATTAATTGGGAAAAAAATGATTTTGCTGAAGCATACAAGTCTTACCAAAAGGTGTGTGAAAGTAATGGAAATAAAGAACCTATTTTAGATATGACAGCATTTAAAAGTTTGTATACAATCTATACGTTTGACCTGAGCGCTCAAAAAGAAACTATAAAGTCTAATCGAGTGGATACTTCCCTATACATTGAAAGAGGAGAGAGTGAAGAAGTTGATACATATTGTTTGCTTTTGGAAGAAACAGAATTGCAGATTAATACAGATAATGGTGTGATGATTAGTCTCACATAATTTTTTGTTAAATAAATGAGTGGCAAAGTACCAACTGGGGTATATGTTAATCAAATCAATCTTCATAAACTATCATCTTGTGTTCAAAATCAAAAGCCTTGTACGATTAACGTTAATACAATTCAGAGAAAAGGAGCAGTAAGAATTGATGTTTTGCTCACAAGAGAACAGGTTAAAATCTTGAATGACACTGGCTCACTTAAAATTAAAATGACAAAACCAATGTTGAAAAAATATTCAATAAGAGAGACGAGTGGAGGATTTCTCCCATTTCTAATTCCTTTATTTGCTGGTTTAAGTGCGGTTGGAGCATTGACGGGTGGTATTTCAACAGCGGTCAAAACTGCCAACGAAAGGAAGGCTCAACTCCAGGCTCAAAAAGAATTGGAAAGACATAACAAAGAGTTGGAGAAACAAATTAGTGGAAGTGGTGTAATTGTAGATTTTGCTGAAAAACTTGAAGGTCTGCCTGATAAAGCGAGATTGTTAGTTGGAGATATGCTTTCTTCTATAGCACAAGCAGGTGTAAAATTAACAAAAAGAGGTAATGGATTATATCTTTCTAATAAATAAATGAGCATTGATGAGTGGTTGAAAGAATTTGGAAAGAATACAACATCAAATTTACAACTTGCCAAATATTGTAAGAAATTAAAAATTCATAATGTGGTTATTTGTATGAGAGATGAATTAACAAATGTGTCGAAACATACAAAGAATATTATTATGAACTTAGAAGATAATGATGGGAACGGTTCTCATTGGGTTTGTATTTTTAATAGTCAAGACAAATATTATTTTGATAGTTTTGGTCTTCCACCACCTGTTGAAGTCATAAAATTCTTACAGAATGGTGTTTATCAAACATTTCAAGTCCAAGAATTAAATTCCAAGTGTTGTGGTCAATTATGTCTATATGTGTTATTTCAACTCAACAAAAATATAAAATTTTATGATATTATTTTTAATCTAATATAAATGACTTATGTTGGTAAAGATGGTTCTATCTTTGGTGTATCTCAAGAACTGGATATTGATTTATCAAATTATTACACAAAGGCACAGGCTGAACGACATAAATATAATATAAACAAAAATATTAACATGAAAAATGCTTATAAATTAAAAAATTATCCAAGCCCGACTGACGCGAATGACTTGGTGAGATTAAGCGATTTATCACAATATATATACTTAAATAAAACGGCTGTGTATTCTAAAGATACAGAAGTGTTGATATTATCTCCAGGTCATACAGAATTCACAGTTCGAATTAAAATAAATTTTTATAAAGAAGGGCGTATCGTTTGTATGAGAATAGAACAATGGGGGTATGATATGAATGATTTAGGGTATAATTGGTCATTTAAAATTAACCTCGAAGACCTGGAACAATTAAATCAGTCTCGTAAGGAAGAATATTATCCACTTGGTATCGAGAATGAGTTTTGTGGAGCCACGATTAGTAAACAACAAATAAAAGAATTTAATAAGGGTAAATATAATAATGGTTTTGCCCTTGTTTATCTCATGAAAACAGAAAAAACAGGATTATATATAATAAGTAAGGAAATACAAAATGATTTAACTATGGGAAGATGGGGAGGTGTTTCGTGCCATAATATTATTCTGACATATATTTCTAATACATAAATGACAGCAAGAAGGCTTCAAGAAAATTATCATTTCTGTGTTCAAGCATACCTTCAAGAAAAGGGTATTCGGTATTTTAATAAATATGTTCTACAACATAAGAATGAGGTATTTTCAATAAAAGATTGGCATTATGCTGATGTTGATAAACCGACAACTTTAGATTTAATTAGAATGTTAAATAATGAAAAAATTATAAGGTTAAGAAAAGGTAAGGCTCTTTTAGAAATTCAAAAGAAATTTTATTGGTTTCCTGTTGTAAAAAAAATTATTTTAGATACAGGAATAACAAGAAATCCTGATGAATATATGTATAATATTCTATGGGGTGTAAACGATTCAAGTATAGTAAGGGATGAGGAAGGAGTTGAAGAAGAGAGGGAAGAGGAGGAAAAGGAGAAGGAGGAGAGAGAGAAGGAGGAAAGAGAGAATAGAGAGAGGGAGGAAAGAGAGAAGAGAGAGAAGGAGGAAAAGGAGAAGAGAGAGAAGGAGAAGAAAGAGAAGGAGGAAAAGGAGAAGAGAGAGAGAGGGAGGAAAGAGAGAGAATGAATAAATATCAAAATATGGAAACCAGTGAGATTCAAAAAAGATTGGTGGTATTACAGAAAATAACTCAACCCACCGAGGAGGAAAACAAAGAATTGACAAGTCTATTTGCAATACTTTCGACAAGACTATTAGCATCGACAAGATATGGATTTTAATTCAAGTTTTTTCTTAAATAAATGGAGGAGAGAGTGAAGGCATTTCTAAGGATTCTTTATGTTTTAAAAATTAAGATTCAAATGTGCATGTTGGAAACTAAAAAGGTTTTTGCACTCTGCAGGAATTTTTCTCATAAATAAATGAGTTATTGTCTCAAATGTAAAAAGAAAACTAATACTAAAAATATTTCATATATTAAAAGTAAAAATAACAGGGTTATACAAAAAGGTATATGTTCGGTGTGTGGTTCAAAAAATCAATTTATCTCCAAACACAAACTCGGAGGAGATATACAAAAGTTTTTATCAGGAAGTAAATTTACAACTACTGGAATACCAGGGGAATTACATCTTCCAGGTTATTCTTTCTGTGGTCCAGGCACAAACTTAGATAAAAGATTAGATGAGGCAGACAATCCTAAATCCTGGAGTAAACCAATCAATAGAGTTGATGAAGTGTGCATGAGACACGATATTGATTATGGGAATACCACAACGTTGGAAGAAAAGCATGAAGCCGATAGAGAAATGTTGTATAATTTGTCTCTGATACAAAATCCAACCTTGAGAAAAAAAGTTGATAGGTTCATCGTGAAGAAGATGATTAGTGCTAAATTGAAACTTGGACTTGGAAATTCAAAAAACTTATAGGCTCTAATGATGCCATTAAGACTGAAGAGCAATTAGCTGATGAATTACATAAACCAATATTCACAAAGTTTCAGAGAAGGAAAGTTTATTCCAAGGAAGTTGATTATATCTGGTCTGCTGATTTGATTGAACTCAATAATGATAAGGGGTACAAGTATGCTTTAACCGTTATTGATTTGAGGAGTAGATATGCGTGGGTTGTCCCTTTAAAAAACAAAACAGGTAATACTCTTATGTTAGCTTTTCAACAGATATTTAATAAAAGTAAGAGAAAACCTAAGAAATTGTGGACTGATGAGGGTAGAGAGTTTTATAACAAGACATTTATGAATTTTCTAAAAAATAACAGTATTACATTATACAGTACCTTTAATGAAGGGAAGGCAGTTGTTGTTGAACGTTTTAATCGTACCTTAAAAGAGAGACTATATAAAAAATTCACACAACTCGGTTCACAACAATGGTTATCTTTTATTCAGGATATTGTGGATAAGTATAATGACACGATTCACACGTCAACGAATATGAAGCCATCAGAAACATTTACAAAATTAAAATATGAAAAAGAGATTAATGTCAGAAAACCTAAGTTCAAAGTTGGTGATATCGTAAGAATATATAGGTGGAAATCTCATTTTGAAAAGGGTTTTACTGAACGATGGACGAAAGAACTTTTTAAAATTGTTGATGTAATAGATACAGTTCCTTGGACTTATAAAATATATGATTTGGAAGGGGAAGAGATTTTAGGTTCATTTTATTCACAGGAATTACAAAAGACAAAACTAAGCAGATAATACACCTTTGTGGACACTAGAGGGACAAGTCCGAGGTGTATTACAGTATATAATGTGTGTCAAGGGGAACGTTCTTAGATCTGTGAACCCCAAACACAGAATCCTCAACTGAATAGTCAAGGCTTAACTTTTGTTTGTGTGTGTGTGTGTGTGCAATGGGAGCAATAGGTTGGCGCTTCACTCCCTCCTACTATACACCGTTGTGGACACTCGAGGGCCAAGTCCGAGGTGTATAACAGTATATAATGTGTGTCAAGGGGGACGTTCTTAGATCTGTGAACCCCAAACACAGAATCCTCAACTGAAGTCAAGGCTTAACTTTGTTTGTTGGTGTGTATGTGTGTGTGTCCCAACCCTCACATTCAAAATCTCAACCCCAACCCTCACATTCAAAATCTCAACCCCAACTCAATCCTCACCCAACACAGTCTTTTTCAAAATGAGATTTCCACCTATATATATATATTTTACGTTTTTTTTTTTTTTTCTCTTCTTCCAATTCTGTCTTTTAAGGCTTTCAGGTTTGATGACGTAGAAAGGGGAGTAAGCCTGCACTTTCTTCCCAGAACTTTCTTGATCTTGCTCCCATCAAGCACCATCCGACAAAGAACTACATCGATAGGTTTAGATCCCAAAGAGTGATAGCAACTCCAAAAGTCTCCAAAATATAAATAAATAAAATAATAATAATAATAAATAAATAAATAAATAAATAAAAGCCCCCAAAAAAGTTTCAAGTGTCCAACATAAACCCAACTTTCCAAGTCTTCAAGGTATAACCACATTCCCGTTGAGTTTCCAAGATATGTATCACATTGTGAGTTATCAATCCAGAACCCACATTTCAAGTATTCAAAGTAAAACCAACTTACAAAGTCTCTTAAGGATAACTCATTTACTGATTTTTTCAAAATTTGTGAGTCTCCAAGGTAGGACCCATATTTAGAACCATCTTGGCAGAACCCTTTTCCTGAGTCTCCAAGGTAGTTATTTAAACCATCAAGGCAGAACTCATTTACTGATTTTTTCAAAATTTGTGAGTCTCCAAGGTAGGCCCCATATTTAGAACCATCTTGGCAGAACCCTTTTCCTGAGTCTCCAAGGTAGTTATTTAAACCATCAAGGCAGAACTCATTTACTGATTTTTTTAAAATTTGTGAGTCTCCAAGGTAGGCCCCATATTTAGAACCATCTTGGCAGAACCCTTTTCCTGAGTCTCCAAGGTAGTTATTTAAACCATCAAGGCAGAACTCATTTACTGATTTTTTCAAAATTTGTGAGTCTCCAAGGTAAAACTTGTATTCTGGCTCATCAAGGTATAACTTGTTCAGTGGGTATTGTCTTGATAACTCACAATGAGTACTATTGCTATAAAACTCTTTTTCAGGATTTTGCTGGTCTCCAAGGTATAACTCTTTGGTTGGGTCATCAAGGACGAACTCGTTCTGTGGGTCTTGGTCGCTCATAAGGTCTTCAACCAAGCCAACAATTTCGCCCCAAGTTGTAGCAAAAGCAGTATTTTCATTTCTCAGTATTTCAGACACAATTTCCTGTGAGAGAAAATAATAATGTATTAATTAAGTTATTTAATTATTAAATGAGTATGCTTCAATCAAAGTTTGAAAATAGGAAAATAAAAAATCTTACCTCAATAGATAAGAGGTTTGAATCCAGTTCATCAACTTGAAGGTTTAGTTCCATACAAGACAGAGAGTTCCAAGGAACACCAAAGTCATCCCACTCAAGGTCTTCAACCAAGCCAACAATTTCCCCCCAAGTTGTAGCAAAAACAGTATTTTCATTTCGTATTTCAGACACAATTTCCTGTGAGAGAAAATAATAATGTATTAATTAAGTTATTTAATTATTAAATGAGTATGCTTCAATCAAAGTTTGAAAATAGGAAAATAAAAAATCTTACCTCAATAGATAAGAGGTTTGAATCCAGTTCATCAACTTGAAGGTTTAGTTCCATAGAAGACAGACAGTTCGAGACAAGCACACAGAACACCATTGCCAGCAAGAACAAATGTTTAAAATGGAGCCTGGGTTTGAAGCTTTTATAGAGAAAGACTGGTGGGTGTGGTTTCCTTTGGAAATTCCCTGGGCAAGCCTAGGCAAGCCTTCATTGGGAAATTTTTCAAAACCATAACATCCTGTAATTTTCTAGTGATTTCTTTGTGAGTCAGAGATGAAGTGGAAATGATGTAAGAGTGGGCGGGGCTTAGCAAAAGTAGGCGGAGCTTAGGAAAAGTGGGCGTGGCTTAGAAAAATACCTTATGAAAAGTGGGCGGAGCTTAGCAAAAGTGGGCGGGGCTTAGGAAAAGTGGGCGTGGCTTAGAAAAAATACCTCATGAAAAGTGGGCGGAGCTTAGCAAAAGTGGGCGGGGCTTAGGAGAAGTGGGCGTGGCTTAGAAAAAAATACTTCATGAAAAGTGGGCGGAGCTTAGCAAAAGTGGGCGGGGCTTAGCAAAAGTGGGCGGGGCTTAAAGAAAAGTGGGCGGGGCTTATTGAATACCTTGTGGAAAGTGGGCGGGGCTTAACAAAAGTGGGCGGGGCTTAAAGAAAAGTGGGCGGGGCTTAACAAAAAATAACCTGTGGCTCAGGAGGTGGTCAAACAAGAGCATTAAGAGAAGTTTATCATTTCGTAATGGCACAAATGGGGTATCTTAAAAAATATAAAGATTCAAATGTTTTGTTTGTCAATATTTTAGATGGGGATTATTGTGCAAAGAAAATTAAACTATTGAAGGAATTTGAGAATGAACAAATCTTTATAGGTTCAATGAGTGAGCTGTTCAACCCCCAGGTGTTCAATTCAATGAGGTTCAACCTCCAGGTTAAAAGGGGAGACAAATAAATATACCTTGGGATAAAAAGGGGATTTATTTTTAGGGAAAAAAAATATAAATCGCTGAAAATCCCCCATTCATTTACATGGGGAAAAGTGAGCCAGAATCAGTATTCTTACACTACTGAGGTGTGTTCAAAAAGTATCTAACCTTAATTTTTTTTGTGCGTAAACAAATGAAGCTAGGGAGGCGTGGTTTGGTGCACATATGTAGGCGATCCAAATTCGTATGCGTGAATATTTTCCCGCCTGTAGAAGCTGTCAGTCGCCGACAGACCGCCGATGAGTGAGGAAGTGTAAGTGAGCGCCGTCGGATTTTTTTTTTTTGACAAAATGACGGATCACTGTGGTCTCATTTCCAGTGATCACTGTGTTGAAGAAGTTGGGATCGCTGTTCACAGTCTCCAGCATGTCCTGTGCGATCTCCAAATGGAGTTGCTTCTGCTCGATCGTTAGCAACTTTGGCACGAACTTTGCTGAGATTCTCCTTAAGCCCAAATCCTCAGTCACAATGGAATGAACGGATCCAATGCTGATGCCCGCCTCGTCTGCAAGTTCTCTGATCGTGATTCTACGATCTTGCATCAGCAGAGTCCTACTTGGGCAATGACGATCTCATTTCGGGATGTTGAGGGCCTACCAGAACGTGCTTCACTTTCCACTGATATGCGACCATCTTTGAAGCGGTTGTACCACTCTTTTATCTGTGTGATGCCCATTGCTTCGTTCCTGAAGGCCAGTTGAATCTTGCGGATCGTTTCTACTTGGGAATCGCCAAGCTTTACACAAAATTTGATGCAGTAGCGTTGTTCAAGTTTTTCCGTCATTTTGTCAAAAATGAAAATCCGACGGTGCTCACTTACACTTCCTCACTCATCGGCGGTCTGCCGGCGACTGACAGCTTCTACAGGTGGGAAAATATTCACGCATACGAATTAGGATCGCCTACATACGTGCACCAAACCACGCCCCCCCTAGCTTCATTTGTTTACGCACGAAAAATTAAGGTTGGATACTTTTTGAACACACCTCGTATGTGTGTATATATATATATATATATATATATATATATATATATATATATATATATATATATATATATATATATATATATATATATATATATATATATATATATATTATTTGTGCGGAGCCGGGTGAGAAGAGCACTGGGGGGTGGGGGGGGCGGGAAGCTATATCGGCTCCCACCAGACTCCCCGGAGTTGTACGCCATCCCACACGGATACTTCTGTGTCACGGCGGGTCACTTAACCGACCGTGAACGCCAATAACTCAACCGCGTGACCTCGGGTCATCCAGTCGATGGGTTAATCGGGTTACCAAATTAATCACTTGATTTAATTACCGGGGAATATGCCCTCGGTACGCCTTGTCTGAATCCGTTCACTCTACCGGATCGGATAACTTTTCCAGATCGGATGCAGCCGAGCGACACTGCCAAGGATGTACCGGCTAAAAGGAATGGATCGTTGGGAATAATGTCCCGGCTAAGCTATGGTTCGGACCATGCTGGATCAATGAAAGAAACCACAAAAACGAGCTGGGAACATTCCTAATAATGATTTATTAACAATGGGCGAGGAAAGGTATGTGGCACGATCAAGATTTATTAGGGTGTGTTGCGCAGAGATAGGGGAGAGAGGTGTGGTGCAGCAAATAAACAAGCAACTTACAAAAGCGGACACAGAGCAGACAACGCAAAAATAATAATAATGATAATACCGATCTTCTGCAGTCTTACGTCAGCAGACAGGCGCCAGGACACACACACACGCACACACGCACACACAGAGACACAGAAAACCCGATGAAGAGAAAGTATTGAAACAAGAAGGGAGAGGAGTTGAGGCGACAATCTCGGTGCCTTTGTACTTGACTGCACGAATGTGCCCCAATATGTTTCGGGGGGGGGGGGTGCTCTGTGGTGTGGTACCCGACAGCTGGCGCATCGTCTCCGGCTTCAGCAGCGCATGTGGAGACCGTGTTTGTGAAGGAGGGCTTGAGTAGAGAAGAGGCGGAGTCCAGAGTGCATGGAGGGAGTGGTAGGCAGGACCAGGGAGGCGGGTGGGGTCAATGTCATGTGGGCGGAGATGAGGAGGCGGAGTCCAGGCAGCAGGAGGCGGGTCATGGTGACGTCGACAAGGATGAGGAGGGGGAGAGGGAGAGGGAGAGGGAGAGGGAGAGGGAGAGAGGGAGAGAGGGAGAGGGAGAGAGAAAGAGAGAGAGGCAGAGGGACCGCTCTGACCTTTATAGGACCTGCAGCAGGGGGCGGGGGGCAACCCCGAAGCGAAGCGTCATCACCTGAATCGGGCGCTCCGATTGGCCCAGACTCCTCACGTGGCCCACCAATTTTGGCCGGAAACTGCACCACTTCGTTTCCGGCAAGATCATCTCAGACAGCGAGAATATTCCGCTCCGACCCCACGACACGACACAAATCACCCACACCGAAATTGGCATGCAAATCGTCCCACAAAAACCCCTAGGTCGTGCCCTGGCGACCGGTCGACCGTCCCGCACGCCCGCTTGGGCGTCCGACCAGCGCTGATCAATGCGCTGCTCCACGCGCGCCAATGTGGCACGCACTGTACAACGTTCCCCTGCTCGATCACAGCTTCGCTGGCCCTAGAGACGAGAAGACGTTCACCATCCGTGGGGAATCCACTGCTGCCAGCGAGGGCCGAAGGTATGATGTTATGGCTAATTCCATGCATGTTATGCACAGTACGTGCAGCTCCGCCATGGCCCACGTGTTCAGTGCTCGCGTTCGCCAGGTTTTGCTAGCGTGTGCACGGGGCGAACACCGATATGTGTCAGATCTTGAGGAAATACGATACAAAGCCGCGAGCGGTGCATTCGTGCCCTGTTTTGTACGATAGCAAAGTCGCGAGCGGCGTACGTGTCTGCCTTTGAGCACATTCCATACAGTGCGCGTGGTTCGGCCATTACGCACGTGGCCAGCGCTCATGTCCGCATGACTCTGCGAGTGTGTGCGTGGGGCAAACACCAATATTTATCAGATACTTGGTTAAAAAGGAACGTGCCACTTTTACTCTGCACACTCGAAACCCACCCAACGTGGCGTGGAGTTGCCGTTATCGTCCTCCGTATGCATTTTATGCAGCGTGGGCGTCGTGCTGGCTGTGTTTCCTGGGTTGTGAAAAACACCATTTGTGCAGCCTCTTCAGAGATATTCATTCGTATGCCTTTTCTTAATACAATCGGCAATCTTCCCCAGATCATCGGAAGCTCGAGTTGATAATCCCAAACTGCCAAGTGCACTGTACGACTTGCCGCACACGTTGGGTTGAGGGCTCGCTTGGGAACGAGGCTCTGCGCCGTTAATGCTCGTGCGTTATCGTTTCCTCGCAGGGGCGTCGCACGCACTGGCCTCCATGAGGGCCCATCTCACAGCGAAGGCACGCTCGGCTCAGATTTACCTCAGGAATAATCAGAAAATAAGAGTAGGGACGAAATGAAGAAAAAATGATGTAAGGGCCCTGTAACACCTTGACGTTTTAGCCAGTGTATGGCAAGGTATCAAAATGTATGTAAAATGCTGGCGTATGCTGAACTATTGATGTTTTTTCCAGTTTCGGGCATATTCATAACGAGTTTGACGTATGCATAATGTATTAGTAATGTACACAGAACGTTTCGATAACATATAGATAACTTATATCAATGAATGCTGAGCGTGTTGTCGGCGTTCACAGCCTATGCCCAACGATAGTCCAACTTATGCATAGCGCAGCAGCGTATCACCGATGATCACGTGGCATAGGCTATTAATAGGCTGCGGCTCGACGATTCAAATCATAACCGCACTAGACATCGAAGTGTCAAGGTGCTGTCACACCTTGACGTTTTAGCCAGCGTATGCCGACGTATAAAAAATTTGCTGAATACGCTGGCACACGTCGAATACGTTATGGGTAAGTTTTGTATACGTTAAGAGCACGCTGAAGCATGCTGGCATATGTCGTAGTACGCCGAGTACGTCGACAAATTTTCAGCATGTTGAAAATTTTTTGACGTATGCCGGCGTCTGACACACGTTCCGCATACGCTGGCCATAAGTTGTAGGCACGTTACGCGATCGTTGACACACGTCGACACACGTTACTTGTAAGTTACTCCTAAGTTGAAACACGTTGAGGTAATGGTTAGCGTCAGTGTTCCAGACTCCCTGTTTTTTTTTTTGTTTTTTTTCGGTATGAGGGTGATGTTGACACTTCGATTTCTAGTGCGGTTATGATTTAAATCGTTGAGCGGCAGCCTATTAATTATATTATATTATAACCATATACAAAACTTACCCATACGTATTCGACGTGTGCCAGCATTTTAGACAAATTTTTCATACGTCGGCATATGCTGGCTAAATCGTCAAGGTGTGACAGGGCCTTTAGCAAACCAAGCTATGAGATCATCACAACGCACGCCCCTATTGCCCCGCTAGACAAAAGGGAAGGGACTATCTTCACGTATATTAATAGAATAACTGTCTTGGGACCACTATCTATTGTATGCATGTGGTTCCGAGAACCGCAACAATTATATATATATATATATATATATATATATATATATATATATATATATATATATATATATATATATATATATATATATATATATATATATATATAGAGGGTGACGAGCACTCCCCTGATCTCCATTGGATTTAAAGTCCTACACCAAAGCATCACCTCCAATCTGGAGGCTTCGGCTTGGCAACTCTGGCGACTCTGTCAAACAGATAAAGATTACATGGTCAACATCAGTTAAACATCAAACGGAGCCATATATCCAGATTTTGGGCTTCTTTGCCTCATTTGGAGGTGCCTTTTTTCTAGCAAAATTAAGGTAATAAAATCAAAAGATTTAAACAGCTTGGAATGTGCACTTAACCCCATGGCCAAAGCACACAGTCAAATAAGACTTTCCCGTTAGCATTCACATGTCCCTTAGCCCAAAGGTTGAAACACATGGTCAAACAAATATGCACATCCTCACCCTGAAGAGCCAGAATGCACGGTCATACAACTGGACCCCTCCCTTGGAGTGAATCCCTATGACTTCAATGGCATGCCGTCCCAAACTTTCATCAGGATGGCATCCCGATAAATATCCAACTAATGATGACCACATTCATCGTTTAAACATTAATCGCACCTCCAGGCTGTCATGGTGTGCATTGCTGCGGATTATGTCTCATATGATAATGCCAAAGAGTTGTATTGCACCAAAGCTTCATTTCACCTTTTGAACGACTTGTTCTCACAATACATTCTCTCAAATATATGGAAGGTCTTGTGAAAACAAGTCGTCAATGTGTACTCACCTTTTGGAACGTTCGCGTAACATTCACCTTGTGGCATGAATAGCTGAAATATGTCTTCATCACAGAGACAAAAAAAGGGCAGAATATCCTGCAGAAGGAAACTTTAAAGGGGACTTGTCGCTGAGATCAAAGGTTTTCAGAGTATGTTGGACAGCAGATGCCTAATTTTTTTATATATATGTATGTGTATATATATATATATATATATATATATATATATATATATATATATATATATATATATATATATATATATATACATATATATATATATATACATATATATATATATATGTATATATATATATATATATACATATATATATATGTATGTGTATATATATATATATATATATATATATATATATATATATATATATATATATATATATATATATATATATATAATAGAAGTAATTATATTTATATAGATATGTGTACTTTCTATGTAGGGATGGTGCGGAACAAAATGTCGGCCTCACCCACTATTTTCAAAACTAAAGTTGGAGTATCTTCTCCAAAATGTCGCTTTGGCTACATGTGAGAGCTTACCTGGCATGCTCAATTCATTGTCGAGGCAGGGATCACTTTTCAGTACTCCAGACCATGGAAAATCAAAAACGAAGATCGTTCAAAACTGGTAAAAAAAACAACTCATTAGTCATCATCATACTAATAATTATCATCATCTTCAGACGGCATATTTCCAAACTGCCTCTCTCAATGGCAATGACTCTGGTACCATCCGACAGTTTTATTTGGTGCAGCATCCTTTGCTACCATTTGTTTGTATAGTTCATTTTACAGTTAAATACTTAAAGATTCTCTCTTAAATAGGAAGGCAACAGAGGGATGGGCAGGATTCTGACCAACAATCAGTTTGATGGGGGCAGGGCCACTCGACATTTTCCCAACAGCCAATCAGACCTATAAGGGTGTGGTTAACGGTGGACTATTATCTGGGTATGCCTGGTGTTGGCTTAATGGTTAGGGTGGTGGGCTTGCGATCCTTGGGTCCTGAGTTCAAATCCCGCTCAGCTGTTGAATTAATACCAGGTGAGGTTAACTCGACCTGTCATCCTTCCGAGGTCGGCAAAATGAGTGCCAGCATGCTGGTATACTATGCCAGAGTGGCGACCCATCCAGGATTGTGTCCAATAGCCAAGGAGACTGCTTCAGTAGCACCAACGCTCTGCACATAGTATGGTCCCTATGTATGTATGTATGTATGTACTGTCAGGGTTGTGTGGCTATAATGTAAGCCTGGTGTTGGCGTAGTGGTTAGGGTAGCGGCTTGGGATCCAAAAGGTCCTGAGTTCAAGCCCCCTTGGCTGCTTGAATTAATACACACCAGGAGGTTGACTCAGCCTGTCATCCTTCCGAGGTTGGCGAAGTGAGTACCAGTGTACTGGGCCCGGTGTATGCCCCGGTTAGAATAGGTGTACCATATCCCTGTGTCATAAGAGGTGACCAGATTTGGATATTGGGCCATCTCAAATTCAGCCGCTGATGGCTGTGGCAGCCATTTTCCACTGCCATCAAAAATTTTGAGATGGCCCAATATCCAAATCTGTTCATAATATGATAGGCTACTAGTGTGCCAAATTTGGCGCTTTCCTCACAAAATGCACAATTGTTATGCTATATTTAGCTAAGTTGCCCCACTAAGAAGAAGAAGAAGCGTGGCTATAATGTACATACTATGAAAATGTATAGTACTGCAAAGAATGAGTATGTCTGTCTATAAAGTACATACTAATAATACACAAACTATTGGGGATGCCTCTTTGTGATGGTTGTACCCTCCCCCCCAACGGAAGTCTGGGGCCAAATCCTCCCCACTCTTCCCTGCTGCTTGAATTCATCAGGGAAGCGCGGTTACAATCATAGCACCAATTAGTCCCCAGGAACTGGCTTATTCCCTCTATGCATTTCCTCTACCCCCTCCCCCCCCCCCCCGCCACCACCACAATATCTTGGATGTGAGGAATATCTGGTTTGCTACCGGGAGGTCGATTGGCTGTCTCCACGCTGCTGTTTTGTTCGTGCAGGGCTGGCACATCGCCAATCTACAGCAAAAACACTCATCAATCTTCTTACTATAATTCACCGTCTGTCTGTCTGCCTGTCTGTCTGTTCCCAGATACCGCAAAAACGGCTCAACTGATCACAACCATTTTTGGGTGTGTAACTCTTGGACCCATGGGAGTAAAATAGGCATAAATATAATGACATGACCTCCTTGACGGCTCCCGTAGGGAGCGGGTACTTCTAGTATGTATAAGATAAGGATGGCTGCTCGTTCGTCTCTTAGCTGTTATGCTGATTGGCTTGTGAAGAGGCTTGGTACAATGTGATTAGCTCCTGTCAAGATTATCTTTTATGCTTATTAAAAACTGATATATTCGAAATCTGATTGAATATTTTTACGATCGGAACTCATGGCCAAAATAATTATGTCAAAATCAAGAGTTAAATCATAGAAAGTCAAAAAAACGATTTATTAAAACACCATATATTAAATTAAAGAATATGCTCAGCATGACATGAGGTAAAATTGCTCTAAACAAAAGTGTTATAATCACAATCACCATGGGTTTCGTGTAACTTTTCTCTTTAATGTGAAAAACACCAAAAGTGACTATTAAAAGCATCATCAAATGTCAGATTGTTGCAGCCCATTGGCGTCACAGGCATTCAGAGGCATACAATTTATGTAGGCTCCAGGCCTCAAGCCTTCCACACTAAAGAATGATTCCTTTATGGCCCAATGAATCCAAGCTATATAAACACGATGTATTATATTATATATGCACATAATAGTCCGGGAGCCAACCTGTGTACGAGGCTGTTTTAGGGTTGGACCTTACAGCCTCTGCTATAAAATTTTACACCCCCAGGATGTTTAGATATATGTTTGCAGTTCATGAAAACCAATGTTGGCAATTCATAAGCTCTTGCGAAAAATTTTGGCGGACGTTTTTGTTTGAGGAAGATTTGAAAAATTTGATAAAACAGTAATTGTCAATAAAATTTCTAAAAAAATTAAAAAATCACATTCATTAAAAATAAATGTGAACTAAATGTAAGAATTCAATCAGTGCATTGTAAAATGACAAAAAAAAATTGCCTTTGTGGAAGTAAACCTCGTAAAAGTATATAATTTTGTGAAAAATGCCTTAAAAATAACGTTTTTTGAAGATGGCCTTTAGAACTTTTCTTATCATAGGCAGATGCTGCATTAGAATACTAATTTCTCTTAATGTGATATGAACATGGTATCCATGGCTAATTAAAACAGCAAATTTGAGTGAGTTCTATCAATTTTTAAAGAGAAAATTAACATTTTTGTCAACCAAAGTTACCCCTACCCCCAAAATCCTCTTACTCTATTGAACACAGTTCGGTTAAGGTTTGCTGGATCCAGGTTGGGTACTTCACAGTTCACTCTTCCAAAGGAAAATTCAATGGTGTTTGGAGTGACATGGCCCTGGAGCAGACATATAACAATGAAGGGAAGACATCTCTGTTCAAAGGCATATCTCAGGCACCAGCTGCTCGAGATAAATATGTGAAGACAGCACCATTTCTCACAGCTGTATCAGAGAACATAAAGTCTATGGCTAATCTAGGCCAACAGGAATCTACTCATCATGGAGAAACACATAAGCAGGCAACAGAAGAACATATGCATGTTGAGGAGATCAAGAAAGTGATATGCCAGCAGATGATAAACCCATTCCAGTGTAACAACCAAGTGGATCTGCTCAATAGAGCAACTGGTGAGAAGGATGCTTCAAAAGACTTGGTCCATGCTCAAGCTAAGGGCATGGAAGCCATTATGAAAGCAGAAGAGGTGGTCTCTATTAAGATTGAACCACTGAAGCTGGTAACTTTCTCCTCACAGAAGAAATCAAACCCATCAAGGCAACAGAGTTTAATCAGGATCTATCAAGATGAGACTGCAGCTACACGTGTGCTGTGTTTCTATCGAGATGCCGACCCAGTCACAAGACAGATTGCATTTTCCCATGAGTGGACAGACTACCCATCATCCCTGTTTGAGGTTGATCCACGCTTAGCACAGGGGTTTGTAATGCGCAAAGGCAACAAGTCTGATTTCGTGGCAGTGCTAATTGCTGAAGCTGAGCAGGATGTTGTTTTACAGCTGCCATCATTACCACAGAGTGACCTATACACAGTTTATCTGGTAGACACAATGGCATTTGTAAATAAATACCAAAAAATGGGTGTGAAAACATTTGGTGAACATCCCCAGCTGTATCTTCGCAAGCTCCTGCAGTTGAAACCTGAAATGTGCAACTGTGTCAACATCATTGGTGATCAGTATGATTTTGATGATAGCCATACTTTGAAGGGTGATGAGCAGCAGAGGAGAAACCAGACAGACCAGGCAAGACAATTCTCACCATCCAAGAGTCTAGAAATTCCGGACTGGAATTTACTCATGAAGAATCCAAGAAATAAAGGAAATCTTCAGAACTTCATTGGCACTTCCCTTTGTGAGAGTCCTGAAGCTATTCCGGATGGAGTGACCATCATTCTTGGTGGTATGATGGAAAACAAAGGTCACACTCTTTCCATCACATCAGCATCAAGTTCAGTTCTGGACTTACCTTGTGAAGAACATGAAGAGGCAGACACAAGGATTATTGCTCATCTTGCATATTGTGTGGAATATCTTGATCACCATCGAGCTGTTGTGCATGCAACAGATACAGACATAATTATGCTGTGTATATATCACTTCTGCTGCTTGAACACATTGCAAGAACTCTGGATACAACGGCAGAATCAATACCTACCTATTCATGAGCTGGTAGAAGTGTTGAGCAAGAAGTACCAGAAAATCCTCTTGATGTCGCAGCTACACTTCTGTGCACATATGTGTTGTGTGGATGTGACACAGTGAGCTACCCATTCAGAAGGGGAAAAGAAGAGGTCAGGTCAGGTATGGGAGCATGTGCCAGAACAGTGCGTCGCTGCGTCCACTTTCCGCCGGTACTCCAGGGGCCTCCATCTGGCCATCCCCCAGGCAAATGCCAGGCCCATCCCCATCTCCTTGAGATGATGGTCAACCTGCTGCAACCATGAGGCACGTGGTCGGCCCACTGGCCTCCTCCACTCATGAGACTCCCTCGCTGAGAGAATCTGGTGAGCAGGATCAGCATCAGGAAAACGAGCCACATGTCCATACAGCCGCAGCTGACGCTCACGGACTATGCAGGTAACAAATCTCATCCGAGTCTCTCTCAGCAACCGCTCGTTGGACACAAAATCCGACCAGCGATAGCCAAGGATTCTTCGAAGAGACCTGGTACCAAAGGAATTAAGTCTCTGTCTCAGATCCTTGGTCAAAGTCCAAGTCTCGCACCCATAGAGCAAGACTGGAAGTACCAAGGACCTGAAGACTCGGACTTTCGTCCTCCCGCACAGGTACCGGCAGCGCCACACCCCATGATCCAGTGAATCCATGACTCCCCAGGCCCGACCCAGACGTCTATTGACCTCCGGCTCACAACCTGCGGAGACATGAATATCACTGCCAAGGTAAGTGAATCTATCCACGACCTCAACATCCTCACCACAAACAGACACAGACAGGACAGCAGCATCCAAGATGTCACCGAAAGCCTGGATCTTAGTTTTGACCCAAGAAATCCGTAATCCCAACGGCTCCGACTCCTCATTCAGCACCTCGAGGGCCCCCAAGAGGATGTCTAAAGTCTCCGCAAAGATGACTGCATCATCTGCAAAATCAAGGTCCGAGATCTTGACATTGCCAAACGATGCACCGCAACTTGATCTCTCCGACATCCTCCCTAAAATCCAGTCCATACAAGTGCTGAAAAGTGTGGGGGCAAGTACACATCCCTGACGAACTCCAGTAACAACTGGAAATAAGTCAGAGATGGTACCACCACACTTCACAGCACTCTCAGTACCAGAGTAGAGTTCAGACATCAGATCGATCAGTTTCGGTGGCACCCCACGAAGACCAAGAATCCTCCAGAGGACATCCCGATTCACTGAATCGAACGCTTTACAGAGATCAACATAGGCTGCAAGCAGCCCCTGCCGAAACTCTCGTCTGCGTTCGGTGAGGACACGAAGGACAAGGATACGGTCAATCGTTGACCTCTTTGGTGTAAAGCCTGAGTGCTCTGGACGCTGGTGCTCAAGCAGATGGTGGCGAACCCTATCAAGAATTATCCGAGCAAAGACCTTGCCCGGCACTGAGAGCAGCGTCACCCCTCGGTAGTTGTTGCAGTCTTGGCGATCACCCTTCCCTTTCCAGAGAGGGACAACAAGGCCCCTCTTCCAGTCAGTTGGGATGATGCCTGTGTTCCTGTGAAAAGAAGAGCGGCCCAGGTTTCTCTGGGACTGATAGGAAACCTTCCCCACCTTGTTGATTTTGGAAGAGATAGTGAAATGGCAGCAACAGAATGTGTCATTGATGAGGCCAGAGTATACTGGACTGCTCTGCATGGCCAAAAAGGGTTCAGCTGTTTGGATACCCTCAGGCAGCATATGTTTGTCTCTTCAAAATTAGACCTTAGGTCACTGCCAGCAACAGAAGATGCGTTTTACTTCCTTGTTTTAAGAGCATTATATCAATTGCTTCTGTATAGACGTGCACATCTCAGTGACCGAGCACTTCCCCAGCCACAACATTTGGCAGAACCCTTATCAATGGAAAAGTGGTCTCAATTCTCATGTCTAAGGCAGCCAAGCCAAACATAGACAAAACGGTGTCTTGCATGTGCAAATTATCCAAATGTCTGAAACGATGTTCATGCAAAAGGCTGCTGTGCCTTGCTGAGTGACATGCATATGCCTTCGTCAGAGAGGTTCATGTGGTGGAGTTGTTTCAGAGAGTGACTCTTCCTCTGAAGAGGATGTTTCATGTCACAATATTGTGTTAATCCATTTCTAATTTTATCTTCCTTAAAACCATGGCATGTAAAAGTATGTTCTTGTTCCTGACCCCATTGATAGTCAAGCATTTCTGAGTTGCATAAATCTTTTGTTGTTTGACATATAACCTTGTCAATTGTAGGTAGGCTAAATCTACACCAATTGTGATATAGGAAATGAACTCCTCTTTAATAAGAGGGGTCATTTGTGTATATAGGTTTAGTGGTTATGATTTTAGGACAATATGAATTACCCCTACCCCCATCCTACATCTTCGCTTTTGCCAACATTGTGTTATCAGAGGGGGCTCGCAAAAGTGTTGACTGTGTTGTTGCGCAAGAGTTTCACCATTGCCAACATTGGTTTTCATATACTCAAAGGGTGTCTCTTTATGAAAATCAACACAAAAATTTTATAGCAGACCGGGCAATTTTTTTTTAATTTTGATCGGTTGGCTCCCGGACTATAAGCAATAGTAATGTTTTGGCTTCATTTATAACCCAAGTTGTTTTTTTCGAGGCATCAATCAATCAAGCCAGCATTCTGTGCTTATACACCGCCACATTATTTTTTTTATTTTATTTCTGGAACAATTGAGGCTGTGCTTACTGCTTATACACCGTATATCTATACATTTCACACATATTCCTGAAGGTCACCAAAGAAATCCTGCCGAACGTTTTGACCCATTCCCTTTCCCATTCTCATTAATTAATTGGACATGCCATAATTCATAACATTTTTGTTGCTGCCGTGAACATCATCGGCTGCTCTGTGTTCTTGCTCTTTCATGAGCCTTGATGTATAAAAAAAAATCCAGTATTCTTTTACAACGCATCTCTTTATTAAATTGTTTATTAATAATTAAAGTCGTGCCACAAGTGAGGAAGATCGCATCCATATCATGCAATCATGTCATGCAATCTATACAGGTCCCAGTGGAGTGTTTCTTTGTACGTCCGCACACCATGTCATCTTTTTCTTCTTTTATTGGTAACGTATTTCGCCGCAAAAAAACGTCTGCTTGTGGTTTTGAACTCCAACCCCCTACCCTCTACCTTCACCCAATTATCTAATGTTGAAAAGGTAATCATTGATTTAATTGTTTGAAAAAGCCATTGGCGTAGTTACATATTCTCTTCGAACACATGTGAAGAAACTATTAGCCATGGAAAATTTCACAGTGCCGACAGCTTTATGACTTTCTAATACAGTACTTTAACCACTCTTCCTTCTTCCTCCTCCTCTATCCAATCATGCCACCAAAAGGGATGAAAACTGGTGATGACAGGAGAGAGCAAGCTAGGTACCATATGCAATCTGAAAGACCAAATGCGGCAGAGACAGTAGCTGAACAAGTACGTGAGAGAGCGAGAAAAAGAATACGCCAAGAAGATAACAACTACAGATCACAAGAAAATTCTGCTGCTAAAGAATGTATGCAGGTCAGGTCAGGTATGGGATCATGCACCAGAGCAGCGCGTCGCTGTGTCCACTTTCTGCCGGTACTCCAGGGCCTCCGAATGGCCATCCCCCAGGCAGATGCCTGGCCTATCCCTTTCTCCTTGAGATTCCGATCAACCTGCTGAAACCACGAGGCCCATGGTCAGCCCATTGGCCTCCTCCACTCATGAGGCTCCCTCACTAAGAGAATCTGGTGAGCAGGAACAGCGTCAGGGAAACAAGACACAGTTCTAAACAGTCACAGCTGACACTCATGAACTATGCAGGTAACAAATCTCATTTGAGTCTCTCTCAGCAACCACTCATTGGACACAAAGTCCAACCAACGATAGCCAAGGATTCTCCGAAGAGACCTGATACCAAAGGAATTAAGTCTCTGCATCAGCTCCCTGATCAGAATCCAAGTGTCACATCCGTAGAGCCAAACTGGTAACATCAAGGACCTGAAGACTTTGACTTTCATCCTCCTGCACAGGTACCGACAGCGCTACACCACATACATGACTCCGGCCCAACCCAGATGTCTCTTGACCTCTGGCTCACAGCCAGCAGAGACATGAATATCAATGCCAAGGTATGTGAATCTCTCCGTGACCTCAACATCCTCACCATAAACAGGTACAGACAAGATAGCAACACCAAAGATGTCATTGAAAGCCTTGGTCTTAGTTTTGATCGAGGAAACACGTAATCTCATCCACTCCGACTCCTCATTCTGCACCTCGAGGACCTCCCAAATGATATCCAGAGTCTCCGCAAAGATGACTGCATCATCTGCGAAATCAAGGTCAGAGATTGACATTCCCAAATGATACACCGCAGCTTTATCTCTTTGACATCCTCCACAGAATCCACTCCCGAAAGTGCTGAAAAGTGTGTGGACCAGTACACACCCTTGACAAACTCCAGTACCAACTGGAAATAAGTCAGAGATGGCATCACCACATCTGACAGCACTCTCAGTATCAGAATAGAATTTAGAAATCATATTGATCAGTTTTGGTGGCACCCCACGAAGACAAAGAATCCTCTTGAGCAGCGCTTCTCAAACTATCTGATGTGGCGGACCGGCAGGTTTTTTTTCCAATGTGCCAGGGACCGGTACCATATTTGTGCCATATTATTATTTGTTTATCATCCGAGAAAATATTGTTTGAACATCCGTAGTTCCGGATTAAATATTAATTTATACCGGAAAAATATTAAAATATAGTGAATATAATAAAAGTTGACACATTATTTAATATATATATATATATGTATATATATATATGTATATATATGTATATATGTATGTATATATATATATATATATATATATATATGTGTATATATATATATATATATATATATATATATATATATATATATATATATATATATATATATATATATATATATATATATACTTCTCTCTCTCGTATTTTGAATTTGTCTGCTTAAATATATTATTTTTCAAGATTTTATACATTTTCATTATATACATTACATGTTATATATTATGATAATCTGAAACTGGAAACTCGCCGCGAACTGGCAGTCAATGACTCACGTACCGGCACCTGTCCGCGTACCACCACTTTGAGTAGCACTGCTCTAGAGGGCATCCCGATTCACTGAATCGAATGCTTTGCAGAGTTCAACATCGGCTGCAAGGAGCCCCTGCTGAAACTCTCACCTGCGATTGGTGAAGACGCAAAGGGCAAGGATATGGTCAATCGTTGACCTCTTTGGTGTAAAGCCTGACTGCTCTGGACACTGGTGCTCAAGCAGATGGTGGCAAACCCGATCAAGAATTATCCAAGCAAAGACCTTGCCCGGCACTGAGAGCAGTGTCACCCCTCGGTATTTGTTGCAGTTCTAGCGATAACCTTCCCTTTCCAGAGAGACAATAAGGGTCCTCTTCCAGTCAGTTGGGATGATGCCTATGTTCCAGGCAGAACACAGAACTGTGTGCAACGATATGAGTACAGCATTTCCACCAGCCTTGAGACGTTCAGCATGGATGTCACAAATCCCAGGAGCTTAACCCCATTTCGACTGGTTCACCACAGCCTGTGTTTCCACAAACGAAGGTGGATCACAGTTGATTGGAGGATCAGCAATGGGGATAGTAACACCCCTGACATCCGACTCAATAGCTGATGGTCAGCCTGGTACAGCCGCTCAAAGTAACCAGCCCAGCGGGCTTTCACTTCAGACTCTTCTGTCAAGAGCCCACCACCCTTCGCTCCAACTGCAGTACACCGAGGGACTGGCTTGGAGAAATGCAATGCGTGAATTCCCCTGTAAGCAGGACGAGAATCACTTGATCACCGGTGATGCTCTAGTTCCTCACAGATTCTTCGCACATTGGCCTCCTTGGCCACCCTCAGCGCACGTACCATTTTATGCCTCAACTCCCTGAACAGCTCAGCTCTGCCATTAAGCCTGGCCCTGCAATTATGGTCAATTGTATCTAGTGTCTCTCAAGAGACAAAATTCTTCTTTGCCCCACAGTGACCACTTCTTTGACCTCCAAGACACCCACCGGCAACATCAAGGATGGTGGTCTTCAAGGCAATCCACAACTCTCCAGGATTCTCCAAAGCATTCCACGAATGCAGGCATGTCGACATTCTATTACAATGCAAGAACAGGCCCAACGCACTGTATGTAGACAAATGGCTTGCTCAGATGCTTCCATTGGAGCTCACAAACTGGCTTGAGATAATGCCCGAAGACTATCCCATCAGACCAATCCAAAAGAGACGCTCATAACAAGCCTTTCTATCTCAGAAGCAGGTCCAGAACAAGCCTTAAAAGGCAGTGAGAAGTGAGAAGGAAGGACGTTGGTGGTGATGGGACTTGAAATGCCCAATCACATTTCCCATCACTGGGGACGGTTACTTTTGCTTGTATTTCTCTCAAGTAAGTACTTGTGGCGATTATTTCCTTTCAGGATGCTCGTTAAGATGATGATGCTTAAACCAGAACAAGAGAAATCTTACTCACGTTAACAATGCAATGACGTGTTGTGGATGAATTCCAGCTGATGTTTACTTCTTCGGCATCTCTCCAGCTGTTTGTAAAGAAGGAAAGATTTAATTGCACTGAGCTGTTGCGGCTTCAGAAATGGCGCCGAAAAATGGCAAGCAGAATAGGAAAACTCGTTTGTTGCAGTCGTGATTTAACCACACAAACGAAATCCACTTCGCTCAATATTCTTGATAAAGTCGAACCATAAGTCACTGAAAAATAATGACATGTTGAGTGACTCATGAATATGGATGAGAAAGGCTTATCTGTAAAAGCGTACAGGCTTCCAAGGTGTGGTCACCAAAGAACTCCTGTGAGCCCTCGGCCTTTTTGACATCCTGTGCGTTGATTGGCTCTGAAGATGCAACTGATTGGCTACCAGAGTTCACGAGTTTGCTATATGAAAATTTTTTGAAAATGTTTGAAAAATTAATTAATTATTGAGAAATTTAGAGAGTCACTACATACTATTTGGAATATTACATCGTCTATAAAGTATGTACAGTACTAATACAATGTGACTACATATATAAAGTTTGTATTCCAACGTTTGTAAATCAGTCGTGGAACATGTAATAAATAAATTTCATTTTGCTGTCTGTCTGTCTGTCTGTCTGTCTGTCTGTCTGTCTGTCTGTGTATAACACTAATCGTGCCAAAACTACTGGGCCAATTTTCCACCAAACTTGACACATAGCCAAATTATAATAAATGTTGAACATAGGCTCCTTGTTTTTTTTGTTTTTTTTTAATGACCATTAATAATAATGATATCGTTAAATTCAATTCTAAATTATATTGTGCCGGTTTGTGGGCATGGCCTCGAAGTCTCCAGTTCTCATTGGTTTAAACTCGCATATTCCGTCACACCTTACATCATTACATCCTGTCTAACCCTCATCCGAGCTTCCCGTAAGATTAATTATTACCCCCGCCAGAGGAGATGGTATTGCATTTTGGTCTGTTTGCTTGGCTGCACAAAACATGGATATTTTTCTCTGCAACCGCTGTTTGGATTGAAACGAAATTTTCACCATTGGTGCTTTGACTCATGCAGAATGTTTTAGTGATAATTATGATGTCATAGGTCATGTGGTGTAGCCAAGTTGAAAAAAAGGAAAAACTTTGGACCTCTGTATCTCTGAAACTGCACCAAGTAAAAAATTGAAATTTGGCACATGGCAAACACTCCTCATGGTGAATAAGAATGATTTGTTTTTTTTAATGATTGATGTCACAGGTGCCTTCGTTGTGATGTCATAATTACATACATAGAATGCTACATCCGATCAGTATGAAAATTTTTGAGGGTCATCTGGGGATAACTTGGTCCACAGAAGAAAAAAAAAATGATGATGTCATAGGTCAGATGGTTTGGCAGCCATCTTGAATTTACCCTAAAACCAAAAAAAAATCTTCGCCAAAATGGCTGGACATCCATCCATCCATTGGGACCATCGTCTGTGCATTGGTGCTGCCTAAGCAGTGTCCTGAGCTATTGGGCACAATCCTGGACAGGTTGCCACTCCGACGCAGGATACCAGCAAGCTGGTACTCATTTTGCCAACCTCGGAAGGATGATAGACTGAGTCAACCCCACCTGGTGTTAATTCAACAGCCAAGCAGGATTTGAACTCAGGACTCTAGGATCCCCTTGGGTTACAGTAAAAATGACTGGACTTACCATAAGTTAAGGTTTGTTATTTTCATTTGTAGTTATATTCGTTTGAGGAATTTGCTTTCCGTATCAAGCAATCATGTTGGCAATTAAGTTTGCAAACTGCCAGGTGTTTGTATTTGGGTGGAAAGGCTCTATGGTTGGAGTTTGAGCCCCGTTTACCACCCCCTCGGGATTGTGGAGTGTGAGGTTCAATTGATGTTGTCCAACCATGCCACCCATCCCTGCCACTGCCCCACTTCCATACCGGCACTTCTCCTGCCCCCTGCCCCGGCGGTTCTCCTACTCCCTCACTCCTCCCCCCCCAGCCCCGGCAATTCTCCCACCTCATCGTTCCTCCAACTATCCTACTACTCCCCACCCCCCTCAATTTTGTCTCACAAGCAGCGCCAGGTTCCCCTGCTAGTCTATACTAATAAATGTGTGTGTGTCCATCCATCAGTTCATCCGTCCATCCGTACATCTCCTCCATAACTCCAAAACCATTAAACATAGCAGCCCCAAACTTTGCATGCATACTCAGAGAACTCCATGGTTGTGCATAAGTAAAAATTGGGTGTTTGGATTAATTAAAACACCCCTTTTGAAGATTATTAACTGCCTTATTTAATTTACAGCTTCATCATGCGCATCCTCAGACACCTCAGTCTCCCTTGATGGGGTCTTGATTCTTCATTTTTTTGGCCTGCTCAACAATGCCTTGATTTGGAACAGGCTGCAAACATTTCTTCACAAAAGATTTTTTTCATTTTCCTCATTTACATCATCGAATACCTGATCATAATCCCTATGAATTGCTGGATACATTGTGATGCTTATAAACGCCCGGAGACGCCAGTGTTCATAGCTTTATTTAATTTCCACACATGCCATAACCTCGAGAATCTTTTCATTTGAGTCAAATTTCAAAAGTAAATTCTGAATTTCAACTCATCAGCAGTTCTGATTGCTAAAAAAGTGTTCATTGTCCAATTCATCCATCACTTGCCATTCTGGGTGCATGGTGTTTATAAGACCGATTAGCGATCGCTAATCGCTTGTCAAGCTTGCCGTTCCTTATCAACCGTTTTGTTGGAGTGCTTGTTTGAATCATTAATCTACTTGGATTAGTGCTCTCTAAGCTGCTTGGTTGTTTGTTTTGGGAAAAGTACCTGTGCTTTCAATCTAAACACATCGATTGGACATGCGTTTCCATCTGTGTTGAGCTTCGCAGTGCTGTGCGGTGCCTCGGGAGGTGTCTCGTCTGCTGAAAATGTGCAATTTTATTTTTAGAGGACACTGCTTTGTTTCACCTTTTTGTGCAATCTGCTTTCATATCTGCTTACACACACACACACACACACACACACACACACACACACACACACACACACACACACACACACACACACACACACACACACACACACACACACACACACACACACACACACACACACACACACACACACACACACACACAGTTTGTGTCTTGTGAAGGGACAACCATTATTCAAGGAAGGATGCAGGGATGGTTTCACATGATCATTTATTGTGACCATCCCTATGTTCTTCACATACTTTTTGGAGGAAAATCCCTACATTCACTTGCATTTTTTGCCCACACTCGCGAAGCGAAAAGTGGGATGAAGCGATCGGTCCCATACGTGCGTGTCTGCATTTTGTTATTCCCTTTTCTCTGGAACTGCTTGTCGGATTTACACAAAATTTTCAACATTGGTGTGACTAATCATGTACAGTGTTTTAATGATAATCATGATGTCATAGGTCATGTGGTGTGGCAGCCATGTTGGAAAAAAGGAGAAATGTTGGACCTTTGTATCTCCGAAACCACTCCATAGAAAAAATTGAAACTTGGCACATGTGAAGTACTCTCCATGGGGAATAAGTGTGATTTATTTTGATATCATAGGTACCTTTGTTATGATGTCATAATTGCATACGTAGAATGCTACATCCAATCAGTATGAAATTTTTTGAGGGTCATCTCGGGATAAATTGGTCAACAAAATTTTTTTTAATGACATCATTGGTCATGTGGGTTGGCAGCCATATTGGTAAAAAAAAAACCTTCAACAATCTTCTCCAAAACGGCTGAACAGATCGATGGAGGGGAAGGGAGTGGAAGAGTTATGGAGGAGGTGGAGCATCTGGGTCAGATAATTTCATCTTGGTGAAGGTGGTGGTGTTGATGATGGTGATGGAGGTTGAATTGGAGAGGGTATGAGATGCGGTTTAGCTCTTTGACCACTCGACATCCTCTTGAAGGCTCACTGGCTTCATCCTTTGGATGCTCTTTCCCTTCCTTTTTGAAAAAGGAAAGCAAAATCGTCTGAGCTGCCTTCATCCTCTTTTCTTTTTGAATTAACTTATATAGTAGCAGCTGAGGTCCACTTGGACATTTTGGGCCACCCTTGAGCTGCGTTCCGTGTTGGGGTCATCTTCTTCTAAGATGGCGAGACCTATATTGATGAGGCAGAAAGCCTCTGGCATCGTCTTACTAGTGAGAGCATGCAGTGGCTCAACCTCTTCACTTTCTGCCTCTGACTCCTCCACCAAGCATTCCTTCTCCAGTAGAAGAAGGTCTTCATTCGAGAAGCATTTGAGAGCTCATCCTGGTATGAGTCTTGCAACTCCGCTACATCACCCTCCTTCACCTCATCAAGGCTGACAGTCTTGGACATTTTGATGATGTTATGTCCTGCTTTCGACACATCATTATTCATGCTGAAATCCTTGAAGTCATGAACAAATTGAGAGAAAAGTTTCCCCCAGATACCATTCATACAACAACAGGTGACTTCCTTCCAAGACTCCTCAACATTACATGGAGCATCCCTTATTGTAAAAGACTTGCAGAATTTGTTTACAGACATTTGTTCATTATCAATTGATGTCACCAGGATTTAAAATGTGCTTCAGAGATAATATGCCTTGAATGTATCAATCACTCCCTGGTCCATCTTACGACAATTCACCGTCCATCCCTCTGTCTGTTCCCAGGTACTGCAAAAACGGCTGAACCAATCACAACGATTTTTTGGGTGTGTAATTCTGGGACCCCTTTGAGTAAAATAGGCATCTTACTATAATTCACCGTCTGTCCTTCTGTTTGTTCCCAGGTACCGCAAAAACGGCTGAACCGATTGCAACCATTTTGTGTGTGTGTGTGATCTTGGGACCCCTTGGAGTAAAATAGGCATAAATATAATAACTTGACCCCCTTGACGGCTCCCATAGGGAGCGGATGCTTCAAGTAAATATAATAACATGACCCCCTTGACGGCTCCCATAGGGAGCGGGTGCTTCTAGTTGGTTAAATTAGAGATGTCGTGTTGGGTGGAAGAATCATCATCTTTAATGTTTTTGTTGAGGTCCTGGATGGATGGTGGATTATCTGCGGTATCATCGAGGAGAATGAGAATTTTGAACCTCACAATCTCCTCACAGTATTCCTTCAACTCGCTAGGAAGCTGGGATGTAAAATATTCACAAAATATTTTGCATGTTATCCAGCCCTTGGCATTACAATACCAATTGAGGCAAACATTTCTTTCCATATCCCTTCAGAGCCCTGGGATTTTCTGAAAGGTAAACCATAAATGGTTTCAATTTACAATCGCCTTCAGTGTTACCTCCAAAAAGCAGCGTGAAGCGATCTTTCACTGCTTTAAATCCATGTGCGATCTTCTCATGAGAAATGTACATCCTACATGGCATCCTCTTCCAAAAAAGGCCTGTCTCATCAATGTTGAAAATTTGTTTTGGAGAATATCTTCCTCGATAATGGCCTTGAGAAATGCAGGAAACCTCGAGAGAGCAAAAGTGCAGCAGCAGCAGCAACAGCCTCTCCAGTCATTTTTATGTTGTGATCGTTGTAACGCTTCCAAAAGTTCGAAAACCACCCAGAACTAGCATTAAATGGCTTCATTTCATCTTAATAAGTCTTCACAAATGCTTCTGGCCTTTGCTTGTATCACAAGTATGCTGACAAGTTTTGGTGTTCATTTTCCTGGTATTAGTGTTCAATCAATGTGCTAAGCATGCGTTCCATTTTTTTTTTCTATAATGCAACATGGAGCATACGATGTCTGTCACCATTGAGTTTCCACATTTTGCACTTTCTTTTAGCTTTTCCACACTATTTATTATTGTTCGCAATGTGGACTCGTTGAGGCCTAGCCCACGCCTCATATCAGCTGTGCGATTACCTCTTTCATACCAATGTAAAAATATATATTTTTAATTCATGAGTGATGGCCTTTCTCTGTCTTTTGCTCACACTACCAACCTTGCTACTCCACAGACACTTTCCAGTCATGATTGCAAGGGTTACGCTTATTACAGCAGCACAATTCATGCACAAAATGGAAGACACTTCCCGATATGCATGATGCTATGATGGAGGGTTTCCAGAAACTGATGGAGAGGGAAGGCAATCTATCCAGCATGCAGATGTTATTGCGGACACATTTTTGTTGTTCAGTGCGAAAATTTAATCACAGCGTTAATCACATGCTCGAGTTGTGTAATTTCAATTGCTCATGAATGTAAATTTAAAAATAGGACCATGGGTCCTGAAGCTCACCTGAATCAGGAGCAACACTCAATGACATTATAAAATATCAAAATTTTGTTCCTGCACAGAATCTGGTGACATGAGCTCTGCCAAGTGCCCTTCTAGTTTTATGCTGTATTTATTTTCTTAACATGTTTCTTTCAATGTTAACATGCTTTATATCTATTTTACATGTTTATTTCTGTCTACCACCAACCTTCTATATTTTCTCGAAGCCCACTGATCCCCACCCTTTTCCCATTGGCCCTTGGTTTTCTTTATCACAATTTTAACTATCACGACATTTTCCAGGAACTTAACCCCCATGATATTTTATGGTTTACCGTACCCTCCACACTACTCTATCGACATGAAATGTGTTGTCTTAATTGAAAGCACATCAATCTGTTTAATAAACTACAAATGCAACACTTGAAATGCAACACAAATGCATTAGTTTTGTAATGAAATCTCAGGTGCATTTCTGCGGTGGAGCACAAACAGAAATGTTTTGACTTACAAAGAGTTTACTTTGAAGGCTTAATAAAATTTGTTGTTATATCATTACTATATTTTGATTTGTTGCACCTATTTAAAAGCTTTTAGTTCAATGCCCCCTATGAAAGGATGGCTTACATCCTACCTACAGTGCATCAATATGACGTGTCTGATCCTATTTGGCAAACTCGGTTATAAGTGTGTTTGATCTTATTCGGCAAAACATAAACATAAAAGTGTGCACACCATAAAGCTAATCTTCCAGTGATGTGCGTGCAAGGCAGTGATTCTACAGCAGCATATGCAGGTCAGTTATTTGTTATATTGTACATGAATATGTATGCATTGGGCAATCTGTGTACATGAACTTGTTTGCAAGGGAAGGCTGAGTTAATTTTACAAGTGTTTATGCAGGGCGATTAGTATGTAAAAATGTGTTCCTATGGCACTAAGTAAGTGTGGGAACCACTGATTAATTGTATACATTACATGAAAGGCAAAGTTGGAAAAAGGTTCTTCTTTAGAATGTGTTGACAGGGCGCTGTTGTTTTGATTCATTCTTCAGGGACTGCACCAGAGCTGGAAATTGAACTAAGACTATTTTACCGCCACATGCTGCTCGATCACTGCAAGTACATCTCTGAACGTATATTTTGGCTCATCCAAATACTCAAACCTTGGCCTATTGTGAACAAGGCACGGCTTCTGTACATCATATACGGCCCTGTGTGCACCCACACAAGTATGGAAATGGTGCTGTATTTCTTTTACCAAACTGTTTTGATTTTTGTTCACTCCAAGCCTACTTCCTTGATGGATGACTTGTTTAGAATCTGCAATGAAATGGGTGCTATTCTTGCCAAACACATCATATATTGGGAAAAGTATCATCAAAAAGATCATGAAAGATATCTTTTAAAGGGCACAGAGCAAGAAAAATGAGAAAATAGAGGAACTCAAAGAACCATTAAACAGAAGTGTTTTAAGCCAATTATACTCTGCGATGCATTTTCAATCCATCACTTCATCATGACCTGGATCAACCCATAAAACAAAATATTTATCCACACCTCTGTAATTCTATAGTGTATAGGGTGTTCCAAAAATCCTGGACAATTTCGTTATTAATATATTTAGAACCCCAAATGATACAACGATACCCTTTGGTTTATCATGGAGTATGGTAGTATTCCATACTGAGGGATGATATGGGAAAAAATAGCCACCCATTCAAATGTGTACACAATGGTTTGCTCATAAACTCTTGAAGAGTGAAGTCATAAGCATTTAAAGCCATAACTTTTATTCTCGAGCGTTTTCTGAACTACCAAGACTTAAAAAGACTCCAGAATACATCGTCAAAGTACCACATCGACAGATCTCTAAAACACCAATTTGTACTTCTTCTTGTCCTTGTGTTCTTCCCGACTCAAAACAATGTAAACCAATGTAAAACTGTAGCCTCACCCACCTCGATAACTGCTGAAGCTATGATGGTGATTCCAACGCAAGGAAGTTCCTTTGTCTCTGGGCTGGTGCACACAACACAAAATTTAAAAATATATAAAACATTAATCGTTTTATTAGGAAAAGAAAGCGAACGTAAATGTGGGCTCAAACAAACCAGGCCAGAATTGTGAGGGGGGGGGGGGTGGGGAAATCGAAAGTGGACAGAACCATTCCAAAAGTGATACGTATCCAAACCATCCCCCAAATCAACTCAAACAAGTACTAAAATAATTTAAATAACACAGACAAGCATGATGTTGGCTTGGTGGTTACAATAGTTGGCTTCGGGCCTTAGGATCCTGAGTTTGAGCCCCTGACAGTTGTTGAATTACCTGTTGAATTAACTGTCCAAAGCATCACTTGTCGCAAGCAAGGGAACTTTATTTTATATTAAATAAGATTTTGAAATGCTTAACGATGATATTATTATGATTATTATTATTAATATTATTATTTTATTATTGTTTGGCTCTCAGCATTAAAGTTTCAACTCTATCGTATTTGCCTGATCAGAGTCGTAGATTCGGTTTATGTTTATACTGATGTTTAATTTATCCTTTAATGCATGTTATCATCACCAGTAAAGTGATTTACAGTGATATCTAGTCATTGTGTGTGTGTGTGTGTGTGTGTGTGTGTGTTTTGTTGTTTCGTTTCAAGGCTTTGTGTGTAAGGAACATTGTTGTGGACTTTGTCTGAAAGGAACATTTTTATGGACTTTGTCTGCAAGGAACACTGTTATGGACTTTCTCTACAATGAACATAGTTTTGGACTTTGTCTGTGAGGAACATAGTTGTGGACTTTGTCTGTGAGGAACATAGTTGTGGACTTTGTCGACAGTGAACATAGTTATGGACTTTGTCGACAATGAACATAGTTATGGACTTTGTCTGTAAGGAACATTGTTATGGACTATGCCTGGAAGGAACATTGTTATGGACTATGTCTGGAAGGAACATTGTGATTAACTTTGGCTGAAAGGAACATTATTATGGACTTTTTCTGCGAGGAACATTGTTATGGACTCTGTCTGCAAGGAACATTGCTATGGACTCTGAAAGGAACATAGTTGTGGACTTTGTCTACATTGAATATTGTTATGGACTTTGTCTGGAAGGAACATTGTTGTGGACTTTGTAAGGAACATTGTTACGGACGATAATATACGGAATGAAACTTTGCCACCATGGTGCCCATAACCAGGCATGCAGGCATGCACACAAACACCCGCCGAAAGTCCCTTACAGATCCAAATCTACCAATATGTACCACGTACCGCAATCTTGTAGCAACTGCGGACTGCACATTCCGATCGAGACACGTGTACCGCTATCAACTGTAGTAGTATAGAGCGCTTGGTATGTGATTTAAGCACTCCAATGAAATGGTTGATAAGGAATGCCTGTCTTGGCAAGTGATAGCAAACTGATTGGTAACGACGAATACTCGCAAAAAACAAAACATCGCCGATTTCTTCACATTTTCAGATTTCACTCCTGATTTTGAGTTATACAGTCCACATGGCTGATCCTCCAAACTCAAATTTTAATTCGATTATATGCTTTAATTAGTCTGTGAGAGTAGATCATGGAAAATTGCATCATACAATGCATGAAATCGCTCCAAGCTCCTAGTTTGAAAACTATAGCACTTACAAAAGCGATGTATGCAGCGATTCATAGGTATGTAGATGAGACGTACAATGATATTTGTGAGGAAAGTGAAGTAAAACATTTTGAGCACTTTTTCTTTAAACCGTTGCAGCCTGTTCCAACTCAAGGCATTGTTGAGCAGGCCGAACAAAGTGACGAATTAAAACCACAGTGAGGAAAAGCGAGGTGTCTGAGGATGCACCTGATAAAGGTGTCCGAGGATGTGCCTGATAAGGCCATTATTTATCGTCAAAAGGGGTGTTGTAATTAACCCAAACACCCAATTTTCACTCATGCACTTCCTTGGAGTTCCGTGAGTATGCATGCAATATTTCAGGCTGCTAGGTTTCATGGCTTTGGAGTTATGGAGGACACACACACACACACACACACACACACACACACACACACACACACACACACACACACACACACACACACACACACACACACACACACACACACACACACACACACACACAGCCATTTATTAGTGTAGATATATGTTTTTTCTTTGTGAAAGTATAATATTTAGCTTATAGAGGTTAGCACATGGGAGTTGATCCTTTTATTTGTGATGAGCTACATGTTGAATTTATTGGTTCTCAGTGATTACGTCTTAACACATGCTATCTGTGTTAGGACGTATCTTGTGGAACTGCATGTCAACCTCATCAGCACCTAACACCTGGCTGCAGGAACTGGCCAGTGCTATGAGATTGCTGTACAATGCAGAAATCAAGTCTTGCAACCGTCATGAACTCATGAGCATTGTTAATGAACTCACAGGTTGGTTGATTCAGCAAATGATACATTATCTTTTACTCTACTTTCCTTTAATTTTTGCCTTTTGCCTTTGTCTCCCATATTCCCCCTTCCATTTCCCCTTCATCTTTCCCTTCTTCCTTCTTCCTTCTCCCTAAGTCTCCTCTCTTTCCTTTATACACTTGTTGAATTTCTTTTTATTCATTCTTAATTTAATTTTTCTGAATTCATGTCTCCCTCCAATCTTTCCTTCTGCAAGCTGTTAGGGTTAGGGTTAGTAAATTAGTAAAGTAAATTGTTCCTAACTAAAACAAGAAAAAGAGCAATCAGAGTGCAGATACTTGCCAGGACTTGTTTTGTGTGGTACTTGTGTCATTTTATGTGGTATATTTTGTGTGGTGTTTTTGTACTGGTGTGTTACGTAATTAATAAGAAACATAATAAGAACTGCCATTTTATAACTGTGGGCAGTGATGACGGGGTACCAAGACGTCCCGCTTTGATGCAACCCTGCTTTGATTGAACACCTGACCCCGAACTCATTATTTTTTGTTTTTAAATTGTTATTCAATTGAATTTATAATGGGATGAAAATAAATTCAATTCCTATCAAATGGAAGACCAAATAGGTACAGTTCTGCATTGGAGTCATCAGATGGAACCCGAACAAGCAAAAAGCAAAGATGAAGTCATCAGGGGAACCTGGATAGGATTCGCATTTCAGCTGCTGCTCTTCTACCCTCAAACACCTTCCATACATAGCGAAGTGACCCTTCACAAAAAAAAACAACAAAAAATAACTGAGATCAAAAACAACTGAAAAAAAATTACATTGATTGATTGAGCGGTTCCAGAGAAAACATTATTTAATATTTTTCTTCACTCCAATATCAATACGTGCACGCCAAACCATGTGATCTCTCAATTATTCTTCAACAAACTTGTACAACCAAGGCTTGAGGATCATTTGTGCGAAGTTTCCCCTTGATCTGTCCAGCCTTTCTGGAGAAGATATTTATAGTTTTTATGGTAAATCCAATATGGCTGCCAAACCATGTGACCTATGATGTCGTGTGCAAAGCTTTTGTTCCTTATGGAGAGATGGTCATACGTGTAAAGTTTTGCCTCGATCTGTTCAGCCATTTCAGAGAAGATGTGCTTGGAAGGTTGTTTTATTCTTTAAACAATATCGCTGCCGAATCACGTGACTGATGTCTTCAAAATTTTTTCTGTGGACCATTTTATCCCGAGATGACCCTCAAAAATTTTCATACGGATCAGATGTGGTGTTGTACATATGCAATTATGACGTAATAATGAAGGAAACTATGACATCATAAAAAAATCACACATTCAACATGAGGAGTACTTGCTGTGAGCCAAGATTCTATTTCTTCCTTAGTGCGGTTTCAAAGATAGTTTGGTCCTTGGTCTAAAGTTTTTCCGTTTTTCCAACATGGCTGCCACACCATGTGACGTATGATGTCATAATTATCATTAAAACATTCTACATGAGTAGTCGCTGGAACGGTGAAAATTTTGTCTCAATCTGACTAGCGTTTGTGGAGAAAAACACTAAAGTTCTGTGCAGTTAAACAAACAAACAAATGAACAAGCCAGTAGGTGACGAGGGATTTGCTAGGATCAAAGCGCTGGATACGATGCTTTTCATTCTGACCGATCCACCGACGAAGATTCATTGCCAAGACGTATTGGTTCACATACAATTGTTCCTCTACCTGGCAAGATTTTTCCTATTGCGTATTTTGCCAACTGGCACTCATAAAAAATGACGGTAAATGGATACCCTATTTTTGAAAGACTACCATTTGAAAAATAATCGGTTTGCTGGTTTGTGCTGTGGAGCCTCGCATTGCAGACACACACACACACACACACACACACACACACACACACACACACACACACACACACACACACACACACACACACACACACACGGAAAACCCGATAAACTTCTCAATGAACTTACGGTTCCGGTTTTGGAGCGATGAGAGGTCTCCTTCGGGGCTCCCTGCTGACGTTCTCAAAGTTAAGTTTCCGGTCATTATTTGTCCCATTTTTCTGTTTAATTTTCTCACCTACATGTTACTGTGTGTTCCTAGTTCGGTTTTGTTTCAAAAATCGTGCTATTTTGTGAGTATTTTTGTCGACGTTCTTACCTGGTGTTTGAGGCCTAGGCCTTGGCCTAGGCTTGAGGCCTACCGGTTCCACTCGGTGTTCGATCGTTTTTTTTTTGTTTTTTTTCTCTCCATTACCTTCAATTTCTATCCTCCCCATTACCTTCAATTTTCATCCTTCCCACTTTCCAAACATCCCCCATTCTCCCAACTAATCTCTTTCTTATCTCAAAAAAAAAAAAATATATATATATATATATATATATATATATATATATATATATATATATATATATATATATATATATATATATATATATACCCAACAACAACAACAACACGCTCAACTTCTCTGGATTCTGCTTCTTCTTCTTCCTCTTAACTTCCTCCTCGTCTTCTTCCTCGATTTTTTTTTTCTACACTTCCATGACCTAATCTGTTGAACTCTCTCAAACATTAATATTAACAACAAAAACGATATATTATAATGCTTCATCTTCCTCTCACACATGTGGTACTCTTTACTGTTTCATAATGCACTACTCTTCTGCTATTTTAACAGACTGCTCTCATTTCGAGCTCTCCTTCATTCCTTGCCTAAAAAATCCAACTATTACAGCGCTTCTTCTCTCCATTCTCTGAATTCGCCTTCATTGCATCCATCAAGAATTGTGTTAAATCGCATCTCTGACCTAAAACTTTTAAAAACCACAGTTTGCCATGGATGTTCGCTTTCCATCAACCATTCTTTTTTTCCAACTTCAGTGCCAACTCACCCCCCTCACCCCTCACTCTCACTATCAAAACAACCATCCCACTCTTCTCCCTCCAAGCCTCCCTCTCACCTCTCTCAAAAATTCCCCCTCACCTTTCTCCCACCTTTCATCCTCCTCACTCATCCTTCTCAAAGTTGCCCCCGCTCTCATCCACCAAGCTGCCTCCCTCCACTGCCCTCTCACCTCCATCTCTTCACTCCACCTCCTCAAATCCTCAACTGCCTTCTTCCTTGTCTCTTGTCGCCCCTCTCCCCCAGCACCACAGAGCCTTTTCTCCTCCTCATTCGGCCCCCTCCCCTCGCTATTCTGCAATACCCCACACTCTTTCAACAACCCTCCTTACCTCCCCCCTCGTCCCTTGTCCTACAGTCCCCCTCCCCCTCCACATCCTGCACCCAAAGCCTCCTCCCCTACCTCTTCATTAAAAGTGTGGACCTCAAATATCCGGGGCCTTCGCTCAAACCTTTCAGATCTTTCCATACAGGTTGCCACTGACAAACCAGACATTATCTGCCGAACAGAAACTTTCCTCTCCCAAGATGTGTCTGACTCCCAAGTATCTCTCCCCGGTTACTCCCTCTTACGGTATGACAGACCTGAGCCTCGTCCTGGTGGAGGTGTTGCTCTCTTCATCAAAGACTCTATTCCTCACTCTCCATGCACTGCTCTCACTCCCCCACACCCCCAGGAATACCTCTGGCTTCGGCTTCCCCTCCACTCCCACCTCATGTTTATATGTGTACTGTACCGTCCACCAAACAGTGATGACTCCATCTACACCTCACTATCCGAAAACATGGACCATCTTCTATCTTCTCATCCAAAGTCTCTCTTCCTCTTATGTGGTGACTTCAATTGTCATCATGCCAGTTGGCTAGGTGTGGGTACCTCTCTCACCTGCCATGGCACCTCAGCAAAAGCTTTCTGCGACTCATTAGGACTGACTCAATCGGTCAACTTCCCGACCCAGATCTCAACCAATGGTACTCCATCTCTTCTGGATCTGATTTTGACAAATTTCCCTGACAATATCTGCTGCTCTTCCTTTGCTCCAATCGGTTCTTCTGACCACGTCCTTGTCAAAGTGGACTTCTCTCTGGCTGTTATCAGAGAACCACCTCACCGCCGTCGAGTCTGGCATTTCACTCAAGCCGACTGGCAGGGTCTCCGAGCAGCCATCAAACTTACAGACTGGTCTCCTATCACTACTTTCTCAAACATCAACTCATCCTGGGAATTCTTTCAAAGAAACTTGCTCTCCCTCATGCACAGATTTATCCCCTCTCTTGTTCAATTCTCCTACCCTTCCTCCCGCCCTTGGTTTACTGAAGCTTGTGGCGAGGCAGTTGTCCTGAAACAACTTGCCTTTGCCTCATGGAAAGCAAACCCAACTGAGGGCAATCTCAGTTCCTTCCACAAAGCTCGGAACAAGTGTGTATCTACCCTCAGGAGAGCCAAAAAACAACATCTTTCTCATCTCAAGTGTGAACTCTCAAACCTCTCTCCCTCCTCAAAATCCTGGTGGCGTTTAATCAAATCTGTTTCTGGTGTATGTTCCCCCTCCATCCCCTCCCTTACCTCAAATGGCCACACTGCTGATTCCACACGTGAAAAAGCTGAATGTCTAAACTCGGTGTTTGTAGCTAAATATTGTGTCCTAAACCCATCACTATCTCTACCCACTTTACCCAGTCGCACCCAACTGTCCCTGGACTCTGTATCCTTTTCTCCTGACAAGGTGGAGAGCTTGCTTTCAAACCTCGAGTCAGATTCTGCAACCGGTCCAGAGGGCATCAGCCCACGTGTCCTCAAAGCCTGCTCTTCTGCTCTTGCTCACCCTCTCTCTGTTCTATTCACCCTCTCATTTGCCCAAGGTCATCTGCCATCTGCTTGGAAATCTGCTAACATCACTGCCCTGCATAAAAAAGGTGCAAAAATAGATCTCTGCAACTACAGACCAATCCGCCTTCTCCCAATCATCAGCAAGGTTATGGAATCCATCATCGCTTCAGACATGAAATCCTTCCTCTTCTCCAATGGCTTGATTTCCAATCATCAATTTGGTTTCAGACAAGGTCACTCTACCCTGGATATGCTGCTTCTGCTCTCCCATCAATGGATGGAGGTCCTCAATGCCAGACAGGAAATCCGAGCCATATCCCTGGACATATCATGTGCTTTTGACACAGTCTGGCACCCTGCCCTACTCACCAAACTCTCTTCCCATGGTATTCAAGGCCATCTCCACTCATGGCTCGCAGACTTCCTCTCCTGTCGCAGTCAACGTGTGGCCCTAAATGGAGTTCTTTCATCCCCTCTTCCTGTGCAGGCTGGAGTTCCTCAAGGTAGCGTTCTGGGCCCTGTTCTTTTTCTGGTTTTCATCAATGACCTCTCGGACTCTCTGGAAAATCCTCTATTTCTCTTTGCCGACGACTCCACCCTCTGCCGTACCATCTGTCATCCCTCAGACCGGCAAGCAGCGGCTTCTTCGCTCACTGCAGATCTGGATAATATCACAAACTGGTCCAACACGTGGAACATGTCTTTCAATCCAAACAAATCTCATACTCTCACTATGTCTCTTCGAAAGGACTGTTTAGAAAACCCCCCCATCCACTTTCTCAACAATGCTCTGGAAGAAGTCTTTTCTTTCAAGCTTCTGGGTCTCACTATCTGCCATGACCTTTCCTGGGAAAGTCACATTTCCAACCTCGCCTCAAAAGCCAGTCGCCGACTGGGAATCCTCCGTCGTGCAAAGTCCTTCCTCGGCCCTCTTGAGCTCCTGACCACTTACAAAGCTTTTGTCCGTAGCCTGATGGAGTACTGCTCTCCCCTCTGGGCTGGTGCTCCTGCCTCCCACCTTTCTTGGATTCACGCTGTCGAAACCAGGGCATTTAAGATCATCGGCATCTCCCGCAATGAAGCTGAGTCTTTGGGCCTCTCACTCAATCACCGCAGGTTGGTCGGTGGTCTTTCTGTCTTCTACCGACTCCTCTCCAGCCTTGCCCCCCCTGCTCTCTCTGCGATTTGTCCCCACCACATTTCCACAGGGCGCTCAAGGTCCGCCAACAACCCCCTTCTGGTAAAACTACCAAAATCACGAATCACTGCTCATCTTCACTCTTTCATTCCTCTTTTTTCCCGCCTTTGGAATAAACTCCCTCACTCTATTCTTTCCCATTCTTCCCTCCAGGCTTTCAAAACAGCTGTTCACCACCACCTCTTATCTTCCCCCATCCAAATCCTCGATCTTTTCTACCCCTGTTAATCCACCCCAAACCCACCTCCTTCAAATTCCCTGCTTTCCTTCCTGAAAGTCTCTGTATGTCCATGGTGTAAACCCCATGTTCCCCGCCCCATCACTCTCCATTCCATAGATCTCCTAATGTCACTGTTCCCCACTGTTTTGTCGTTCCCACTCCCACCCCTCTTGTCTCATTCCTCGCCTTGATGTGAGCCGTGTGTAAGCTTTCATACGAGCCTCGACTCAGGTATAAAAAAAAATGCTCTTGTTTGACCACACCTCCTGAGCCACACAATATTTTTCATAAGCCACGCCCACTTTCCTACGCCACTCCCACTTTAAATAATAAATAATTGGAGGTGGTGTGTGGGTCGCGGAATCGTTTTCAGTAAATAAATAAATAATTGAAGGTGGTGTGTGGATCGTGGAATTGTTTACGGGAAATAAATAAATAATTGGAGGCGGAGTGTGGGTGGGGAATCGTTTTTGGCAAATAAATAAATAATTGGAGGTGGTGTGTGGGTGGGGAATCGTTTTCAGAAAATAAATAAATAATTGAAGGTGGTGTGTGGGTGGGGAATTGTTTTCTGTAAAGAAATGAATAATTAAAGGTGTTGTGTGGGTCATGGAATCGTTTTCGGTAAATAAATAAACATTATATTATTAGAAATCCACAAAGACAGAAATGCCGGTGATTCCATTTCTTTTGGATCCTTTTCACTTTGGTGAATAACGTTTGGATCGAGGAGAGATCGAAGGTGGAACGACGGTGTAGTTCCTTACAAACACTGTATACACACCTTAAAAGACGGTAAATAGACACCCGATTTTTGAAGGACTACCATTTGAAAAATAAAACCTCAATCAAAAATCGGCTCGAGTAAAATTTTATAAGTATCTCGACGTGTTTAATTCCGAAGTCTCGTTTCTCTACATTCAAAACTGAAGGACAAGTATTGAAAATACTGCATGCGGTTTTTTGGCCGCTGCACAGCAACGGGTGGTTGCGAGGCAACGAAATTCAAACGCGCACATTCCCAGCCCATATGGCACCTGTTGGCAAAGTTTCATCAAAATCAGTTTGCTGGTTCGTGCTGTGGAGCCTCGCGTTGCAGACAGACACACACACACACACACACACACACACACACACACACACACACACACACACACACACACACACACACACACACACACACACACACACACACACACACACACACACACACACACACACACACAGCCGGAAACCCCGACAATAAGGGATATCTCATATATAGCGAATCCAAAAATCGTGCTTATCACGACACTTGGCGAATTAGTTGACCTTTCCGTGAGGTGGTCCAAGCTGTAATGTCATGGAATGTGTGGTGTTTATTTGTTCGTGCATTAATAAAATGACGCGACGTCACAAATAACAATTAACAGCTGCGCGTTGTTATGGTAACGGCAGCAGATTGAAAATTTTCACAACTCATTTAAAGCCACCATGTGACATTCAACAACTTATCATCGGTGCTTGTTGCCTTCATTCTGATCATAGAAAATATTTGAAAATACCTCGGAACATTGCTTTTCAACCAGCTTTACGATCCCATTATCAGGTTTGAAATATGTTGTTAAACAAAAATATGTATTTTATATGTGTGTTTTTATGTTTTGGGTGACCCTGACCTTGACCTTGGGTCAATTTCGATCAAACTTTGTACACATGTTAATATTACATGCATAAATAGACAGTATAAGTTTCAATATAATAAGTGCAAAATGGTTTGAGAAATCGCCATGTGTAATTCACAAAATTACCCATTGGCTTATAATGGGTGATAATATAAAGTGATGCAGAATCCAGATCTTGATATTGAACATCACCAAAAGTCACATATCCTTTTGCACTGTGGATTTCTATCAGCTGTTAAAATTTCAAACAAATCGGTAAAGAATTGTGACCTATAGAACGAATATAATTTTTTTTAAATCATGCCAATAGCTAAAAACTTTGACGTCATACGCTTGCGAAAACTGTGCATAATTTGTACTAACATGCATTTTAAAACATTTAGATATTCCATTGAAATTTGTTTTGGCGTCAACAGGAAGTCGCTACGTTTTCCGGTCACTGAGTTATGTCAAAAATGTGTTTTCACGTTGTGTGACGTCACGTCGTAACGTTTAGTCCGATTAAGACGGGGTTTGGATGCGGACCGTCTCAGGTGGATTGCCTATCAGGTGTAAAAATTTAAGAACGACTAGTCCAACCGTTTGGGCTGTAAACGACCGGACAAACAAACAAGCCAACAAACAAACGGAACAGACCAACATACTTGACAAAATCGAATATTTCGCCAAGTAACAAGACGTCGTCGTGCAGAGCATGCATGATACTTGCAAAATCCATAAAAGAAATTTGACCTCAAAAATAATTGGTGGTTGAATTCAATGACCAAATATGCAACTCTTCAAATTTCAAGTCAGTGGGATGAAAATTGACAATTTTAGAAAGTCAGCTTATGTTGTCCTTTTGGCCGAAGTTGACCTCAAAAATAATTGGTGGTTGAATTCAATTACCAGATATGCAAATCCTCTTCAAATTTCAAATCAATTGGATGAAAATTAAGGCTTTTAGAAATCTCACATAAGTTGTTGAACTTTGGCCTATGTTGACCTTTTGGCCAATGTTGACCTCGAAAATAATTAGTGGTTGAATTCAGTAAGCTGCTCTGAAAATCCTCTTCAAATTTCAAGTCAATGGGATGACAATTGAGGATTTTAGAAAAAGCACCATTGTTGACCTTGGGCCGATGTTGACATTTTGGTCCATATTGACCTCAAAAATAATTGGCTGGTTGAATTCATTGACATGTATTATAAATCCTCTTCAAATTTCAAGTCAATGGGATGAAAATTGAGGATTTTAGAAATCTCACCTACGTTGTTGACCTTTGGCCTATGTTGACCTTTTGACCTCAAAAACAATAGGCTTCTTGTTATGCAAAACTCTACCATGTGGTGAAGTTTCGTGAAGATTGGTTTAAATTTGTGACCTGTAGACGATTGACAGACAAACAGACAAACAGAACAACAAGAAAAAGACGTCGTGCAGATCACGATACTTGCAAAATCCCCAAAAATAATTTGTCCTCAAAAATAATTGGTGGTTGAATTCAATGACCAAATATGCAACTCCTCTTTAAATTTCAAGTCAATCAGATTAAAATTGAGGATTTTAGAAATCTCACCAAAGTTGTTGACCTTTGGCCTATGTTGACTTTGTCACCTCAAAAACAAAACACTACTTCCTTGTGACAAACTCTACCATGTGGTGGATTTTCGTGAAGATCGGTTTAAAATTGTGACCTTTAGGTGTCAGGCAGACAATCAGACAGAATAACAAAATTGACGGACCAATATACATGAAAAATCTTCGATTTTGCAAGTAACAAGAAGAAGACGTTGTGCAGAGCACGATACTTGCAAAATCCATCAAACAAATTTGACCTCAAAAACAATTGGTGGTTGAATTCAATGACCATATGTGCAACTCCTCTTCAAATTTCAAGTGAATCGGATGAAAATTGACAATCTTAGAAATCCGACCTATGTTTTCCTCCAAAATAATTGGTGGTTGAATTCAGTGACCTGAAATATAAATTCTCTTCAAATTTCGAGTCAATTGGATGAAAATGGAGGACTTTAGAAATCTCACCTAAGTTGTTGACTTTTTGACCTTTTGACCTCAAACACAATAGGCTTCTTCCTTTTGACAAACTCTAACATGTGGTGAAGTTTCGGGAAAATAGGTTTTAAATTTTGACCTGTAGGCGACAAACAGACAGACAGTCAGAATGAGAAGTCATGCGGAGCATGATACTTGCAAAATTCGTAAAACAAATTTGACCTCAAAAATAATTGGTCATTGAATTGAGTGACCTGAAATATAACGTCTTTTCACATTTCAAGTCAATCAGATGAAAATTGAGGATGTTAGAAATTCCAACTTTGTTGTTGACTTTTGCTCGACGTTAACCTCAAAAAGAATCGGCTAGTTTAATTCGGTAACAAAAGCCACATCACCTATGTTACCCCTCACACAAAGTTGTATTTGCAACCCGAGTTTGGAGCCTGTAACTTAAAAAGTGTGTGGCCGGGGGGTCGACCGGGAGCACGACCGCTAGATGGAGCCGTGAGCTGGCTCGACCGATCGCCCGGAATGTAAAGGTCGTCGCCCCGGATAAGTCCGGAGCGGACGGGTCCTGACTGGACCGAAGTTCGCCAATGGATAGACTACGTGGGGTAGGGTCGATTGCCAACTATTCAATTTACCTAAGTACCCACGTGGTCCGACTCCCGGGGAAGTTCACCTTCGGCTGACTTTGTCCGAATCGAGTCGCTATCACCGACTCGGATCCGGCGTAACCGAGCGGAATTACCAAAGTCGGGCCGGACCAAATGAACAAGTTACCAACACTAATCCTCAAACACGCATCATGTCGAGCCAATGCAAGAAACACAAAACGAGCCGATACATTTAACAATTGGGGTTTATTTATACAGTAATAATGGGGAGCTAGGGAACACAAAAGAGCAGAACTATACCGAATATCAGAAATGCAGTGCAATATGTACAGCACACAAAGCACTTGACAGTTTTCTACTTGTTAGATGGGCCCACGGACACACATACGCGCGCGCGCGCGCGCGCGCACACACACACACACACACACACACACACACACACACACACACACACACACACACACCCAAGAAATGGTGGCTGACGCCTTTAATGCGGACTTCAGCTCAGAGGGACAGATGAGCTGAAGCCCAGGGACTGCCTCGGACCTTTACACCTCGTGTGGTCTTCAAGCTATTCGGACCAGGCACCAGCGTGGGAGAGCTGGATCCAATCACCGCGAGCCGCGATCCTCTCCGTGCTCCTGCGGATCCGCTCGCGCTCCGGACCACATGCTGGTGAGACGAGGCGCCGATCCTTCCCGACCCGATGCGTCACTTCCCCGAAGGACCACCGACCAAGATGAGGCCAAGAAGTCGCACCAAACCGGGAACCAAGCAGAAACCGCGAAGAGCTCCATGCACCAAGAAGAGCCAGCCGAACCAAGATGAGGCCACAAAACAGAACAACCAACTTCACCAATCAGAACAAAAGCCACCAGAACACGAGCCCGATGAACCCCGAAGGCTCACCGAAGACTAACCCAAGACTAACCAGAACCAACCCAAGCCAAGCAGAGCATCCCCTTATTATCCCTCTCAGCCCAGCCTCGCTTCTGGCGTGACTCATTCGGCCTCGTGCGCCGCCCCCCGCAACCGCGGGTGGGGGCTGTTTACGTTGCTTTCTGCCAGACCCGCTCCAACCGTCATCCCTGTTTACGCCATTGAATCACAGGACGGGAAGGCTCTTCTTCTTAGTTGTGGCGGAGGGTCGTTCTGATTGAACTCTCACTATTAAAATGAATCACAGCGCAGATACATAGATTTACCCATTAAACAATGGAAGGCGAGCTATCAAGAGAACACGTACTTACTATACCGAGATAACTGAGCTAAAGGACCTGAATGTTGAGTGTGATCGATTTCCAAATTCGCAACAATATATATATATATATATATATATATATATATATATATATATATATATATATATATATGTATATATATACTGTATATATATACTGTATATATGTATATATATACTGTATATATGTATATATATACTGTATATATGTATATATATACTGTATATATACTGTATATATACTGTATATATATGTATGTATGTATATATATATATATATATATATATATATATATATATATATATATATATATATATATATATATATATATATATATATATATATATATATACAGGGAAATCCTGGTGTTGTCTTAGTGGTTAGGGTGTTGTCTTGGGATCCCAGGGTCCTGAGTTCAAGCCCCATTGGCTGCTGAATTAACACCAGGAGGTTGACTCAGCCTCTCATCCTTCCGCGGTCGGCGAAATGAGTACTAGTGTACTGGTCCCGGTGTATGCCCCGGTTAGAATAGGTGTACCATATCCCTGTGTGTTGTAAGAGGCGACCAGGGTTGGCGTCAGGAAGGGCATCCAGCCATAAAAAAAACATTGCCTCAAGAAAAAGCCCAACCCCTGCACAGCAGAATAAAATGGCTGTAGAAACGGTCAACAATATATATACAGGGTTTCCCCAAAAAATATACAACTTTTCATCTGCAAAGAGGATGGTCATAACATATATATTTTTAAAAGATATATGGCGGGATAGAAAGCTGAAAGGTTGACGTTTATTGCACCAATGTCAAAATTGCCACCAAAATTTAAATTTTGGTATAGAATCGTCGTTTTCTTTTGGACCGCATGTTTGACGTAGGCTCCACGTTGTCCGATCACTGCCTGCAAATGCGTTGTAATCTTCTCCATCACTTTGGGAAACGTTTCCTGAAGAATGTTCTGGATTTCTTGGTGGATGTTTTCCTTCAGCTGATCAAGAGTCTGAGGCCTAGCGTTTCCATAGATCCTGTCCTTGAGATACCCCCACAAGAAGTCTGGAGGAGTAAGGTCAGGGGAATATGGTGGCCACTCAACGTCTTCGTAGAGGGAGATAAAGTGGCACTCAAAATGTCGGTTGAGAAAACGCCTTGTTTCTCTGGCTGTATGGGGTGGTGCCCCATCCTGCTGGAACCACTGGGTTCTCATCTGGATCAGGTTGTTTCTCCTACGGGCCTCAGTACGTAGCTCAGGCAGATAGAATTCCTGAATCATTTCGCGATAGTTCCTCTGGTTTACCATGCTAGTGCATCCCTGGTCCTGGTGAAGGTCACAGATGGTTCCCACATTGGTAACCTTTGCGATGGTGCACTTTATTGTCTGAAAGTTTGGTGCATGGCACAAGTGGATCCCGAAATGTCTCGAGTAAAGATGCTGTACCTGTATGACACTTTTCATCTGGTGCCAAAGTTCAACAATTTTCGTCCGTTGTTGTACGGTCAGTCTTGGCATTTTTCTGGCGCTTGCTTGGTATCAAAATAAACTTCAGGGTCTCTGCAACAAGAAATGGAGCATTAGTGACAAAATTACTGCTTTTTTTAGGATCAAACGAAGCATTTTAAAAGTTGTATATTTTTTGGGGATACCATATATATATATAAGCACCAGTTGTACTGGGCCCGGTGTATGCCCCGGTTAGAATAGGTGTACCATATCCCTGTGTGTCGTAAGAGGCGACCAGGGTTGCGTCAGGAAGGGCATCCGGCGTAAAAACCTATGCCAAATCATTATGCGGACAACAAAACGAATTTCCATACCGGATCGGTCGAGGCCCGGGTTACCAACGACCGCCACCGGTACCGGTGGTCAGCAGGGTACCAGTGGAAATTGTGCTACTGCTGGGCGAAGGAGGAGAAGGAGACGGGGAAGGCGAGTCCGGAGGCAGTGGGAGAGGGGGAAGGGTAGAAGTGTGGAGGTGAGAGTTGGAACTCTGAATGTTGGGACGATGACTGGCAAAGGGCGAGAGTTGGCTGATATGATGGAGAGAAGAAAGGTGGACATACTGTGTGTACAAGAGACCAAGTGGATGGGGAGTAAGGCGAGGAGCATTGGAGGTGGTTTCAAACTGTTCTACCATGGTGTGGATGGGAGGAGAAATGGTGTCGGGCTAATCCTGAAGGAAGATCATGTCAAGAGGGTATTGGAGGTGAGGAGGGTGTCTGACCGAGTGATGAGTGTGAAGTTGGAAATTGAAGGTGATGATGAATGTCATCAGTGCATATGCCCCACATATGGGGTGTGAGATGGAATATAAAGAAGATTTCTGGAGTGAGTTAGATGAAGTGGTGGAGGGTGTATCCAAGGATGAAAGAGTGGTGATTGGAGCAGATTTCAATGGACATGTTGGGGAAGGGAATAAAGAGGATGAGGAGGTGATGGGGAGGTACGGTCTCAACAAGAGAAATGTGGAAGGGCAAAATGGTGGTAGAGTTTGCAAAAAGAATGGAAATGGCAGTGGTAAACACGTATTTCAAGAAGAAGGAGGAACACAGGGTGACATACAAGAGTGGAGGTAAGTGCACACAGGTGGATTACATCTTAAGTAGGAGATGCAACCTGAAAGAGATTAGTGTCTGTCAGGTTGTGGCAGGGGGAGAGTGTAGCTCGACAGCATCGATTGGTGGTCTGTAGGATGACTTTAGAGGTGAGGTTGAGGAAGAGAGTGAGGGCTGAACCAAGGACCAGATGGTGGAAGCTGAAGGAGGAAGACTGTTGCGTGAAATTTAGGGAGGAGGTGAGACAGGCGCTGGATGGTGGTAAAGATGGGTGGGATGATTGGGCAACGACAGCAGAAGTTGTGAGGGAGATAGCTCGGAAGGTACTTGGTGTGACATCTGGACAGAGGAAGGAAGATAAGGAGACTTGGTGGTGGAATGAGGAAGTACAGGAAAGTATAAGGAAGAAGGGGTTGGCTAAAAAGAAGTGGGATAGTCAGAGAGATGAAGAAAGTCGGCAGGAGTATAAGGAGTGGCGTCGAAAAGCAAAAAGAGAGGTGGCAAAGGCCAAGGAAAAGGCATATGACGAGCTGTATGAGAAGCTGGATACAAAAGAAGGGGAAAAGGATTTATACCGATTGGCAAGACAGAGGGACCGAGCTGGGAAGGATGTGCTGCAGGTTCGGGTGATAAAGGACGCAAATGGGAATGTGCTGACGAGCGAGGAGAGTGTGTTGAGAAGGTGGATGGAGTACTTTGAGGAGCTGATGAATGAAGAAAATGAGAAAGAGAGAAGGTTGGAAGAGGTGGAGATAGTGAATCTGGAAGTGGGTGGATCAGTAAGGATGAAGTGAGGACTGCTATGAAGAAGATGAAAAGTGGAAAGGCGGTTGGCCCAGATGGTATACCAGTGGAGGCATGGAAGTGCTTAGGAGAGATGGCAGTGGGGTTGTTAACCAGATTGTTTAATAAAGTCTTGGAAAGTGAGAGGATGCCGGAGGAGTGGAGATTAAGTGTACTGATTCCGATTTTCAAGAATAAGGGTGATGTGCAGAGCTGTGGAAATTACAGAGGATAAAAGTTGTTAAGCCACACCATGAAGTTGTGGGAAAGAGTAGTGGAAGCTCGGTTGAGAGGAGAGGTGACGATCTGTGAGCAGCAATATGGGTTTATGCCAGGAAAGAGCACCACTGATGCGATGTTTGCTTTGAGAATGGTGATGGAGAAGTATATGGAAGGCCAGAAAGAGTTACATTGTGTGTTTGTGGATTTAGAGAAAGCTTATGATAGGGTGCCAAGAGAGGAGTTGTGGTATTGTATGAGGAAGTCGGGAGTGGTGGAGAAGTATGTGAGGATCGTGCAGGATATGTATGAGGACAGTGTGACAGCGGTGAGGTGTGCGGTAGGAATGACGGACCGGTTTAAGGTTAAAGTGGGATTGCACCAAGGATCGACTCTGAGCCCTTTCCCTGTTTGCAATGGTGATGGACAGGTTGACGGACGAGATCAGACTGGAGTTCTATGGACCATGATGTTCGCGGATGACATCATGATCTGTAGGGAGAGTAGGGAGCAGGCTGAATCGAGCCTTGAGAGGTGGAGGTACGCACTGGAGAGAAGGGGAATGTTAGTCAGTAGGAGTAAGACGGAGTACATGTGCGTAAATGAGAGGGAGGGTGGTGGTATGGTGCAGTTGCAAGGAGTTGAGGTGGGGAAGGTGGATTGGTTTAAATACTTGGGATCAACTGTCCAAAGTAACGGAGAGTGTGGGAGAGAAGTGAAAAAGAGAGTGCAGGCAGGATGGAGTGGGTGGAGAAGAGTTGCAGGAGTGATTTGTGACAGAAGGGTAGCTGCAAGAGTGAAGGGGAAAGTATACAAGACGGTAGTGAGACCAGCTATGTTGTATGGTTTGGAGGCGGTGGCACTAACAAAAAGACAGGAAGCGGAGCTGGAGGTGGCAGAGTTAAAGATGCTGCGATTCTCGTTGGGGGTGACGAGGATGGACAGGATAAGAAATGAGTGTATTAGAGGGACAGCGCAGGTAGGACGGTTTGGAGACAAAGTGAGAGAGGCGAGATTGAGATGGTTTGGACATGTGCACAGGAGGGAAACGGAGTATATCGGGAGAAGGATGTTGAAGATGGAGCCGCCAGGCAGGAGGAGAAGAGGAAGGCCAAAGAAGAGGTTCATGGATGCGGTGAGGGCGGACATGCGGGTGGTTGGAGTGTCAATGGAAGATGTGGAGGATAGAGCAAAATGGAGACAGTTGGTCCGCTGTGGCGACCCCTAGCGGGAGCAAGCCGAAAGAGGAAGAAGAAGATATATATATATATATATATATATATATATACATATATATTTTTGTATATCCCACTGATCAAGAGAATTTTTTTATCCACAACTCAACATCATTTTGCTGTGTAGTTGAATAGTACATTAGCATTACCACAATGTTGGTGTTATTGCCAAAGATCACAACACGTCCAGAACCTAATTGCTGTGCACTGAATATGGCAAGTAGTATGATCTATCACATTCTTCTTGGCTTGATGCTAGACCGCGAACATCTATGATGCCAGTTGAAGTGACACATATGCTTTTTTTGTTCTCTCATCCACAAATCCATCGTGATGACTTTTTGGCTCTCTGCCCTCTCCCCAGTACAGCGCAGGAAATCTTGGAGCTTTTTGATGGTGGCATTATGTTTGACAAATGACGAAGTTGCCGGTGGCATTATGTTTTTGGGTTCCTATGTCCATCTGTTGATGCTAAATTTCTCTGTTTTTTCTGCAATTGCTTATCAGATTGACAAGACATTTTCACCAGAGGTGCAGTCAACTCATGTAGAATATTTTTATGATAAATATGATGTCATAGGTCATGTGATGTGGCAACCATGTTGGAAAAAAGGAAAAGCTTTGGACGTCTGTATCTCCAAAATCGCTCCATATAAAAAACTGAAACTTCGCACATGTGAAGTACTGCCCATGGGAAACAAGTGTGATTTTTTTTTGATGATGATATAGGTGGCTTTGTTCGGACGTCATAATTGCATACTTCAAATGCTTTATCTGATCAGTGTGAAAATTTTTGAGGGTCATCAAGGACTAAATTGCATAGGGGAAAAAAAAACATGGACTTCATCGGTCACGTGGTTATGCAGTCAGTTCTATTGTTTTTAACATAACAACCTTCAAAAATCTTCTTCTCCGAAACGGCTGAACCAGATCGAGACGAAACTTTACAGGTATGATCGCTGATCCATGAGGAATAAAAGGTTCACACATATGATGTCATAGGTCACATGGTTTGGCAGCTATGATTTTTTTTGAACAATAAAAAAAAATAGTGAAGGAAAGAAATATCTTCTTCTCTAAAATGGCTTGACAGATTGAGGGGAAACTTCACTCATATGTTCCCCAAGCCTTGGGGATACCAAGGTGTTCACAAATAATTAGTAGGTCACATGGTCTGGCAACCATATTGGTTTGAACAGGTCAGGTCAGGTATGGGAGCAGTGCGACGCTGCATCCACTTTCCGCTGGTACACCAAGTGCCTCTGTCTGGCCATCCCCCAGGCAGATGCCTGGCCCATCCCCATCTCCTTGAGATGCTGATAAACCTGTTGCAACCATGCGGCACGTGGACAGCCCATTGGCCTCCTCCACTCACGAGGCTCCATCGGTGAGAGAATCTGGTGAGCAGGATCAGCGTCAAGAAAACGAGCCACATGTCCATACAGCCCCAGCTGACGCTCACAGACTATGCAGGTAACAAATCTCATTTGAGTCTCTCTCAGTAACCGCTCGTTGGACACAAAGTCCGACCAGCGATAGCCAAGGATTCTCCGAAGAAACCTGGTACCAAAGGAATTAAGTGTCCATCTCAGATCCCTGGTCAGAGTCCAAGTCTCACATCCATAGAGCAAGACTGGATGCACCAAGGACTTGAAGACTTGGACTTTCGGCCTCCCGCACAGGTACCGGCAGCACCATACCCCATGATCTAGTGCATCCATGACTCCCCAGGCCTCACCCAGAAGTCTGTTGACCTCTGGCTCACAGCCAGCAGAGATATGAATATCACTGCCAAGGTAAGTGAATCTCTCCGTGACCTCAACATCCTCGCCACAAACAGGTACAGACAGTATAGCAGCATCCAAGATGTCATTGAAAGCCTGGATCTTAGTTTTAACCTCGGAAACCCGTTATCCCAGCGGCTCCGACTCCTCATTCAGCACCTCGAGGGCCCCCAAAAGGATATCTCCAGTCTTCGCAAAGATGACTGCATCAATTGCGAAATCAAGGTCAGAGAACTTGACATTCCCAAACCATGCACCACAGCTTGATCTCTCCGACATCCTCCCCAGAATCCAGTCCATACAAGTGCTGAAAAGTGTGTGGGCCAGTACACACCCCTGACGAACTCCAGTAACAACTGGAAGTAAATCAGAGATTATATCATCACATCTCACAGCACTCTCAGTATCAGCGTATAGGTCAGACATCAGATTGATCAGTTTTGGTGGCATCCCACAAAGACCAAGAATCCTCCAGAGGGCATCCCGATTCATTGAATCAAACACTTTACATAGATCAACATAGGCTGCAAGCAGCCCCCCCCCCCCCTTCACGATTGATGATGTAGCCACAAAATTTGGCACTGTCCTGAGTGAAGTTAAATTTCTCTGGGTTAAATGTGATGCCATGTTCATGACATCGAAAAAGTACATTCCGCACCTGTTGAACATACTCTTTGCACGTTGGTCCATATGTTCGCACATCATTGACAACCATGACCATATTTTGGATTCCATCAAGAGCGATGTCACTTCTGTGACAATATTCTTTCCCACCCGCATTGAGGCCCATTGGAGCTCGTAAGTATTTGAACCGACCCCACGGTTTCAGGAACATGGTGAGGATATGGCTGTCCTCGTCCAGAGGATTTGCTGGTATCCTTTACTCGCGCCATACACAGTCTAGAAATGGGCGTTCTTCACACGTGAGGCTGCCTCAGCAGATCTGATGAGGTTCAACATACGGAAATCCACGCACAGGTAATTGTGACCATTAGGTTTCAGAGTCACCACAAGTGGGTGGCACCAATCCGATGATTCACTTCCCATCGGAAAAATGATACCCTTGTTCACCATGTCATTGAGTTCTGATTTAACCTGATACCACTAAACCAGTGGGAGTGGGCATGCCTTCCGCAGCTGGAAAGGTACTGCATAATCCTTCAGGTTAATATGCATAACACCACGCTTCACAGGTCGGATGCTATCATCCATGGTAAAAACGTCTCCGAATTCGGCTATCAGATGATCATGAACCTGCGATCATTGTTGCCGAGTATGTTCTTCACCTAAATCCCACATGATGGAGTTCATTGGTGACATGGTGTGTGAGCCATTATCGGATTGGCCAACTGTGCAATGTTGTACAGGCTTTGTTTTCATGTAACCCACTTCATCGAATGGTCTACCATAGTTGCACCACACTAAGTCGTTCAACAAAAAGAATGCCAGACTGGGTATTCGGACCCCATCACGGATAAAAACGTGAAGAGTACCCATGCACTTCATTGAAGCAGCATTGGCGTTCACCACTCGTAGATCGTCGCCATCATGCAAGTTATCTGGATGCATGCCAAGTTGTTGCAGGTGTGCAGGACCGATGATAGTTTCCTCAGCCCCAGTGTCCAGAAGTGCCTCCAGGGTACCAATATAATCACCCTCAAAGTTATCAATGTCTATGCAAATCCGTGGTGAATGTTGCTTCCTCTGCAATGTGTAGAACACATCAGCGATCAAGACAATCCCCCATGCAGGTGGGGGTTGCTTGTCAGTGCGCTGTCTAGCCTTCCATTCAGGCTTGCAACTTTGGATTTTTGACATACACGATTGAGGTGACCCATGGTGCCGCACTTCTGGCACTTCTTATCATGAGCCGGGCAGCTCTTCGAGTGACTGTGAGCATCGCACCCGCAATTTCCACATTTAGTGGTCTTGGGTCGGGACTGACTGCGACGACAAGATGGTCGACAAGAGTTCTTAGTGATGACAGCTCGGGACTAACGTCCAGACATCATATTATCAGCCTTCCTGCTGGCTTCCTCGCTGCGGCAGATGTCCACAGTACAGAGACATGACAGAAGTAATTAGACACCATGATTTCAAAACAATTTATTTGTTTAACATTTGAATAACATTTGATCCATTTTAATACATACACGAGTATTTTGTAGACTTGCTATTTGCAAATTTCAATGCTTTTACTCTTTCAGGCATCGAACTAACGAGTTCCGAAATTTTCTCTTGTGGGATTTCTGCCCAAGCTTCTCGCAAAAGGTTCAGCAATTTTACCCATGATGTTGGTTTCCTGGACTTTTTCCACGCAGCTCGATCCAATATGGCCCAGAGGTGTTCAATGGGATGCATGTCAGGAGACTGATTTGGCCATGGAAGTCGCTTGATCCCATTTCTGTCCTGCCATTATTTGGTCTTTTTTGCAGTGTGGCATGGAGCTCCATCTTCCATGAACGGTGTTGTTTTTGACCATCTGACCAGTGGAGAAGACAGAGAGACATCCATGTTCAAGGGCAGAAATGTATATCGTGGAGTTGATGTTGCCAACACACTCCACAAGCTGTGACTGACCAGCGCTCCAGATTGCTCCCCACACCATCACTGAAAAACCACTGTGTTTGACAGTTGGCTGCAACTGGTTCAAAGGGAACACTTGATTGGGAAGTCTCCAGACCCATACACATCAACTGTCAGAAAATTGAGCAAATTGGGACTCATCTGAAAAAAAATGAGAGTTTGCCAAACCTCCAAGGGTCTGGTGGCCATTTCGTCAGCACACTTCTTTCTCCTTTGAATGTTGGCTGGTCTAAGAAGAGGTTTTCTCTGAGCTGCTCTCTCATAGTAGCCCAGTTGATGAAGGGAGCGCACGGCAGTTTTTGAGCTAACTTGGACCTCCTCTGCAACATCTGCCCCCTTGCAACGGGGAGTTTTCTCAATGTACCGCTTGACAGCTCGAAGACACCTTTCTGAGGGCCCAGGTCAACCAGAACAGGAAGCTGTGGATTCCTTGCCTTCGCCAGTGAATTGCACAATCACCTGGTTGACCGTAGAAAGTGGAATGCCAAGGTTCTGAGCTATCTGACGCTGGCTGACGCCACCTTCCGATTTGCCAACAATTCATCCTCTTTGAAAATCGCAAAGGTCATGTGCTCCCTGGGTTTGAGGCATAGTTAATTGTCGTACATGACCCAGGAACTCGTTTCTGCAAATAAATAGTTGAATAGTCAGACAAATCACTGAGTAAAACTTGCTTTATACAGATGAAATGAATAAATTTAAGGTGTCTATTTACTTCTGTCATGTCTCTGTATGTTGTGTGAGATCTCTCTCAGCCGTTAATAGTACAGTCAAAATGTCAGATGACCTCCCCCAAATTGCAACAAAAGCAAACTCAACAGATTTTGATTCCTGGATATGTCCTCAGTGACAGAAAAAAGTCCTAAGGGATGCTCCGGGGGAGAAAGTCCTGAAATCATGGAAATCCAATATGGCCGCCACCCGGCTTCCGGGAAAATGAGAAAATTGTAAAGATTGATATTTTAATATGTAAATATATTTTTTTCCACATTCTAATTGTTTCTAGTTATGGTCAGTGTATTGATATACAAGAATAATTATAAAAACGTGAAATGTATTGAGGGTAAAATAAAAATTATAGCTTTTTTGTCCAAAAATGTAAATTTTTTGTCCTGAAAAAAAAAATTTACCTGATACTGATTTTGGCTCCTGGACCAAAAAAAATAAGAAATGTTGAAGACACAAGATGAAATCAAGTCTATGGCAATACAATATAACTATGTAAATCATTGAAACATGACAAAATTCACAATTCCACTCAGGGCAATCACATCTGCCTGATGAAGGTTTTGAAATGAAAATGAAAATTCGCATTAAACTCAGAAACTACATCCATTATAAACTTACTATACATGTTGAGAAAAATCAAGCGTATTAAAGTTATAACTCGACAATGTCGTCATCATCCTCATCATTGTCACATGGAGTGTTTGTGCAGCCAGAGCCCCTGCAGTTTCCACAAGCTGGAGTGCAGTCAATGTTGTGCTTCTTGCATGTGCATTTCATGGTGCTACATTCAGCCTGGCAGTTGCACCTAATGACACGTAACATCTTTTCAGGAGCTGGAGCTATTGATGTCTGAAGTGGCACAAAACCCTCATCACACTTCTGCCAACCCCAGTCTGTCGGAAGAAGTTCATCTGCACATCCCTTCCATTCTTGGACTTGCAGATACACGCGCAGGCTGTGATAATTTGTTGCTTCTGATGTTGGTGGTAACGTCTGTGGTTGCACGTGAGAGAAGCTCGAAGCCACCTTGTCCTAGTACCGCTGATACCGGAGGGTGTCCAGGGTGTCAGTTGACTTTCCGTTGTAGATTATCACCAATGTTTTTTTCTCCTGCATCTGCCACATCACATATGGAAGCTGGATATGTATCAAAAACCTTGGTCTGCTCACGGAATGTGTTGTTTGCTTTGAACTTTTTGAGGGAAGCTCCCTTTCCTATCCCATGAAGACGAGATGTCGTGTCGCACCCAAGAACTGCATGTAGAAACAGTATGTGCTTGCATATATTTTTACCAATCATTTTTTTTTGTAGCCTTGATGTTCCAGATGCGAGGCTTCTTCGTGTTCTTCTTTGGCTTGGGACAAAAGAAGAGGTCATGGGATTCTAAGCTTGCATGGTAGCATAGGAGGACGAGGAGGTCTGTATCATCACCAACTAACACAGTGTTGGTGACAGTAGCAGACTGCACGGCCTTCAGTACAACCAGGAGATCAGCATCCCCTGAGGCATGGTGTGTCTCACAGTTCTTCTTCCGAAGCTCTTCACTCAACATAAAAATGAATCGCTGTTTATTTTGCCTATTGGCAAGAAACTGTTCCTTCTTCATTGTGAGATGCATGTCAGCTGTAAATGTCACAGTAGTGCCAGCATTCCCTTTAGACCGTCTCTGGTGTGTCATGTCCTTCGTGTTGGTACTCTCATAACCATCAACCACGACTATGGCATCTCCGTACTTCTTCGTTACATAATCAGTGTACTGGTGGCATATGTCTCTGTATGTAGATCCACGAGACCATGGAATGCGTTTAACAGGTGCCCCACCATCCAAAACATACTGTTGCATATCATTGGGGATATCGGCTGGGACATCGGATCCAAGAAGATCCCAGATGACATCAGCAAAGACTGGCTTGTGTGTTTCTCGGAGCTGAAGAGAGGAATCAAAGAGGGCTGGTGGATAGCTGCACAGTTCATATTTGAAGGCTGACTCCAGTTCTTCTGCTGTCTGTGCAACAGTGATCAGTCTCTGGAAGAGGAGTTGTGGGTCAACCTGGATTTGCTCTCCATCAATCTTGACAGATGACTTCATGCCGAGGGTGACAACTTGTTCTTTCCTCTTAAATGTGTACTTGGCAGGTGTTTTCGCATCCATAGATTTCAATATTTTGGCTCCTACAGCATGTGCTGTATCGACGTTGACGGTGGGGTGTGCATGAACTCCAGTGGCGATGTTCCTCAGACGTGGATCACTACTGAACGGATTCAATTCCTGTAAATACTGAAGAGCTGATAGTGTGTCCTTCCAGTCACGAGATTGTCTTGCCTTGGTCATGTCCTTCTTCTGCTCTCCAGTGTTGTCGTTCACACCTGTGAGCTCCTGCATTGCCTGGTTTATTTCTGCACAGGCAGGCATTGATAGTAGCCATTCCAGCCATTGTTGCTCTGTCATTCCTCGCCCTCGTGTGAGCCCCCCGCTGGTCTTCAAACTTCTCATCAGAACTTGTTCGATAATCAGGTCAGATGAAAGACCTGCCCACAGGCGATCACTTCATCGAACCACATGGAACCCCTCATCAAAACGTTGTTGGACATTGGGATGTTGAGGTTTGAGGTTGGACATCTGCTGCAGATACACCCTCGCAGATTTGGCATACAGGTTGTGGCCTGGGGCTGCCAGGTAAGGCAGCATTTCCTGGATGGCCTGTAGATGTAGTGCCCAGTTTCCAGTGCGCTCTGCCCGGATGTATTTGCGTAGAATGTCTAGCATGTCCATATACTGAACCCAGAGCGCTGAAGTTCTAGAAGATATCTTTGCAGACTCGGCATGCTTCTGAAGGTGGTCTTTGATTCGTTTCAAGACGTCAGACTTGCATATTTCTTCCACAGACTGGGGTTGGCAGAAGTGTGACGAGGGTTTTGTGTCACTTCAGACATCAACAGCTCCAGCTCCTGAAAAGATGTTACGTGTCATTAGGTGCAACTGCCAGGCTGAATGTAGTACCATGAGATGCACATGCAAGAAGCACAACATTGAGTGCACTCCAGCTTGTGGAAACTGCAGGGGCTCTGGCTGCACAAACACTCCATGTGACAATGATGAGGATGATGACGACATTGTCGAGTTATAACTTTAATACGCTTGATTTTTCTCAACATGTATAGTAAGTTTATAATGGATGTAGTTTCTGAGTTTAATGTGAATTTTCATTTTCATTTCGAAACCTTCGTCAGACAGATGTGATTGCCCGAGTGGAATTGTGAATTTTGTCATGTTTCAATGATTTACATAATTATATTGTATTGCCATAGACTTGATTTCATCTTGTGTCTTCAACGTTTCTTTTTTTTTTGCCCCGGAGCCAAAATCAGTATCAGGTAAATTTTTTTTTTCGGGACAAAAAATTGACATTTTTGGACAAAAAAAGCTATAATTTTTTATTTTACCCTCAATACATTTCACGTTTTTATAATTATTCTTGTATATTAATATACTGACCATATCTAGAAACAATTAGAATGCAGAAAAACATATATTTACAATTTTCTCATTTTCCCCGAAGCCGGGTGGCGGCCATATTGGATTTCCATGATTTCAGGACTTTCCCCCCGGAGGATCCCTTCGGACTTTTTCTGTCACTGAGGACATATCCAGGAATCAAAATCTGTTGAGTTTGCTTTTGTTGCAATTTGTGGGAGGTTGACCAAATATTTCTGCTAAAATGCCTGTACTATAAGCTGACGACGCACCTCTGAATCAGATGTGATGGTGATGATCCAAATAACAAACTGTTGTTCGACAGTCATGGATGAGAGATCATAATTGGCAGCAATTTCCTTTAGTGCACAATAAACTGAATCGAAGGTTTCTCCATCCCCCTGATGCTGCTCATGAAAATGGTGAGTGCATTCTTGACAGAAAGCATGTCCGATGTGAAATCGATATCAATGGCATTCTTGAGGACTGACCTCATGCCCAGTATCAGACAGTTCCCGAGAGTTGCTAAGGCCTAGGTCACATTTGCTCTACGGCGAGGATACGGCGGCCGTACGCCTTCTGAATTGACAAACGTGCGGCGGCCGCAGAGAAACTGAGGTGGCCTCAGGGAGGCCCTACGCCATTTGGCTATATTTTACAGGCCGTAGGGGCGCTGTGGAATTATAGCGCAGAGTTATAACTTTTTTTCATTTCTATGTTCGCCGTAGCAATTCGACAAGCCAAGCTATGACGTAGATGTGTTCCACGTCGACCGTGCGTAAGGCGTATGGTGGGCCTGCGTTATTTGTGCGGCTGCCATAAGCTCTTCTCAATGAAAAATGAATTTTCCCAACCCCCAAAAAATTACGGTGGCCGCACTATTTCCACGGTCGCCGTACGGTGGCCTTGCGGTCTGTGTGACTACCTGCGGGCAACGCAGGGTCAACGCATGGTTCCCCATATGCCCGCCGTGCACCTACGTAGGCCTCCGTGGCAGTCTGCGTCGACCGTGCGTCCACCGTGCGCTACCGCTAGAGATTGGAGTATAGGTGTTTGCCTATACTGTGGTGCCCCCAGAATCCCAATTTAATTCGTTCCAGGAGGCTGTTCAGATTGCAAAAAGTTCGGATTCCAAAAATATTTTCCCAATAAGAAATAATGGAGTGAATTAATCCATTCGTGGACCCAAAGAAAACCCACTTTCAAGACACTTTAAACTGAAATTACCCATGTTTAAGATAAAATAAGATGAGTAAATGACCTTCGGTGGCGGTGTATTGTATGTAAACTGGTACAATCACCACATCCAAAGGTCCACACAGGCTCGTGCTCCGGCCTGGATTCCGATCGCTCGCACACTCTGCGAGAGTGCTGCCCCCGGGGCAGCTCAACAAACATGATGCCCGCAGAACCACAATCACTTTCATCAAACGCATCGATCGGGCTGACGTAATCATGGATATTCCAAATTACAACTGGTTTTGCTGTGGAATTCAATCCTTAACTGACAGTCCGTCACACCACGTGATCGGATTGCTTTTTTTGTTATTAATTAAAACACAAGATGATTAAAAAAACAAACATCACAAATGAAAGTGAAACACGAGGTAAGGCCTAAGTCACTTTTCGCTCGGCCGCCGGAGGGTCGACAAAATGTATGGGCACGAGCAATTATAAAGTGGCGCAGTATTTCCATGGTCGCAACAATGTAGCAGTCACATATGTTTTTAGCAGCGTCTTGCGTAGCGAACGCTGCTCATAGAGAGCTCGGCGTTGTCGTTGTCGTCGTTCTTCTTCTTCTTCTTCTTCTTCTTCTTCTTCTTCTTCTTCTTCTTCTTCTGAAGACAAAACCTTAATCTCTCGGACTCGGCTCTTGGACATACAATATCCGGATCGCTTTAAATACTGAGCACATGTACACATCCTCACATAGACGGTGCCTTTTGAGAGTGTCTATCATGAACTTTTAAATATATTCTCACATTTGCTTTAAAGTTTCGAAAAGTTGACGTTACTATTTAAAGATTATTCCATTTATCGTCTTGTAATTCCGTAAATACATTATATATTTCGTAAATACACGATATATCGTAAATACGGAAATACATTATGATGGGTTTCGCTATTGGCTTAATGAAGGCACGTGACGAAATATCGGAAGTTGTTGTTTTTAAAAAAAAAAAATTGAATTTTTTTTTTTTAGCCGACAAAACCTTTAGGTTTTGGACGCTGCTCTTGGACACATTTGTCCTTGTTATTTTTCGGGTAGCTGCACGACGTATTTATAAATTGTGGAGACCGAAAACATGGGTGTGCTGTGCGGTCTTTGATTTGATGTCGCACGGTGACCTAAGGGCGTTCCTGCGGCGGCCATAGAATTTTGAAGGCAGACGCAAGATGCCCGCAAGGCGACCGCAGGTGGACCCTAAGCTGAATGTGCGGCCAGACGGACCGTAACGAATGGGTTAATTATTATTTTTTTTTAACCAGTTCTTTTGTTTCGGCTTGTTGAATTTCTACGGCGAACGTAGAAATGAAAAAAAGTTATAACTCCGCGTTATAATTCCACGGCGACCTTACGACCTGTAAAATATAGCCATATGCCGCAGGGCCACCCTGAGGCCACCTCAGTTTCTCTGCGGCCGCCGCACATTTGTCAATTCAGAGGGCGTACGGCCACTGTATCCTCGCCGTAGAGCAAATGTGACTGAGGCCTAAAGTATCGATCAACACACGAGAGATGCTTTCACGAGGACTTCCACCGACGAACTGAATGAACAAAGCGCGAAGATGCGGCTCGAACAGGTGGGGGAGACACGTGAACAAATATGAACGCCACGTTGTGTTCGGTTTTTTAAAATGTATTAGGTTTTTAGGGCAAAATTTTCTCGAAAAAATTGTTTGGATTCCAATTTGTTCAAACAATGGGGCGTTCGGATTCTGGGGGCACCACGGTATATTATAGTTATAGTATATTCAGTTATATATACTGGTATATTTTTATTTCAGTAAAAAAAAAGAATTGGTATATATACCCACTCGTTACTGTCCGTCTGGCCGCATGTTCGCCTTAGGGCCCCCCTGCGGTCGCCTTGCGGGCACCTTGCATCTGCCTTCAAAATTCTATGGCCACCGCAGCGATGCCCTAAGGTCACCGTGCAACATCAAATCAAAGACCGTACTGCACCCCCATGTTTTCGGTCTCCACAATTTATAAATACGCCGTGCGGCTACCTGAAAAATAAAAACATATGTGACTGCTACATTGTGTGACTGTGGAAATACTGCGGCCGCCGTATAATTGCAAGTGGCCGCAGATTTTGGAGACCCCACGGCCGCCGTGGCAAATGTGACCTAGGCCTAACTGCTCATGACCTCGCATGCGATCAAAACGTGTGATGCAGTCGTAATCATCCCATTGTTCTCTCCATGCCTTGAAATCTTGTAAGGTCATAGACTCGGATAAGACTGGTGGTTGGTTAACTGAGAATTTCGGAGCAGATATTTCATTGGTGTTTTCATGATTCAGAATGCCATCATCACCAACGTTGACATCAGTGGTGGGTGGGTGTCCCACTATGGCCTCACGTAACAGTTTTATTTCCTGCATGTGTCTTTTGTTGATCAGCCAAGGCCTCTTGTTGGCCATGCAGCAGCATGCCATGCTGAACTATCATTTCCTTCATAATAACCACCAACGAGGTCATGTCTTCAGAAGACTCTGCAGCTTTCTCTTTGTGAGGCATGTCTGTGTGTTAAGCGTACTCACTTGGAAGTGAAACAGACACGAACATGAGAAATACCCTTCCAGCTGACGATGAATGGGAAATCGAAACGCATTCCGCTGCCATCTGCCGTTATCAGCTTGGATTGGGACTGACGATCATGCCCAGAGCTGCGTAGAATGTTACTTTTGCCGACTACGCCATGATAAAGGTTCAAGAAGTCAGAAATAAATGTACAAGTTTATTCAAACAACACTATAACCAAACATGCAGGCCTGAGGCTGCAGGCCATGACTGAGCACATTGACTCCTCCTTTCCGGAAACGGAAATGGGTGCATAATACAACATGCCTAATACCAAGGAGTTTTTACAATATCCAACATGATCTTGCTTTAAACCAAAATCATTTTTAATGCAAGTTGTAGTTGGAAGTGAAATAACCGAGTTCATCATGGGGGTGGGGGGAGCCCTGTGTGGAAATACTTTGAAAAATTACCATGTGTCATTGATATGTACATCATATATGAATACATAATGGACCATTGGAACATTGGACCATTGTGTATTTTTGGAACCTGCATAAAAAATTAATTATTTGTTATTATTAAAAAAAAAAAAAAAAATATATATATATATATATATATATATATATATATATATATATATATATATATATATATATATATATATATATATATATATATCGATGTCCCGGTATGATCCACTTGTATATCGATATCGAAAAAAATATCGATGGAGCCTACCGAATGCCAAAGGTTCCACTTGATGAGGCCAAAGGTTCCATGCTGTGCGACAGAAGGTTCCACCTGGCTGGATCGATGTCAGCAGGTCCGGATCAATTTTCGATGTTCACAGGCCTGGATTGATGTTCAATGTCTGCAGGTCTGGATCGATGTTTGAATGCATGGGTGCTCTGGCTTGTACAAATACGAATGGAACGAAATTAGTTTGCTCATAACACATTATCTAACTTGTTTCATGAATACACAATGTCATATACTTGTAAACAGAGAGAAAAAAGTTATATACTGAGAGCAGCCATCTGACATGCACCTTGTAAGAAATCGATGAACATTCTACATTCCGGCATTGTGCCCAAAATAAGGGAGTAAGGTTGAATTCTTATTAATACTTGTGTGAATATTGGATCTCTTTCGAAACATGTACATATGGTGTGATAGGTGGTTGAATGGGGATGATTTTGATTTTTGGAGCAATGATATTAAGTGAGTATTGATAAGGTCATTTTTATGTGATGCTAATGTTTAAACCCAAAGAGATTTTCTTGAAAAAATTTCATTATTGTGTCTCTCATTCAAATAAAATATCATTTATATGTTGCCTTTTGTTTCTGTTATGCAATGTGCCTCATCATTCTGGTCATTTTGATACCAAATTTTGATTGGTAGCAATATTTTTGTTTAATATCGCTGAATCGGCTTTCGGAAACCTTTCAGAAAGTATGAGATAGTCAAATGCAAATGAAACACATATATAAGTGTAAACACAATTTTCACAGTGAGGTACACTGATCTCAGAACGTTGCCCTTTGAAATATTGTTTGGGAAGGTCTGAAGATTGAAAAAAACATGAGGAAACCAAATACTGTCAGACCCCGACATTTGCAGTTCCTCTATTCGCACACCCCGCACATTTTCAGTTCATAAAATGTGACCTGCTTCTACATTTGTGGCCCTGTGCTTCGCGTATTCGCAGCTTTTTCATGTTTTCGTGGGTTTTTTTGCAGGCGTATTTGCAAGGGTTTTTTTTCGCGTTTTCACAGATGTAATGGGTGTATTCAGGGTTTTTCATGGGATTTTTCAATATCCCTTATGAATCACAAACCACCAGGAACCTATCCTCATTTTTCCCATTGAAACAATGCTCTGACATTCACGGATTTGACATTTGCGGCATTTTTCAAGAACGTATCCCCCACAAATATTGGGGTCTGACAGTACAGCATGAGGAGTCCACAACTTCCAAAATATTGTGTGTGCTCCCTGATGAAGAATATATTGAATAACCTATGAGATAGTCAAATACAGATGAAACACATGCATTGTTAAAACAGTTAAACTATTAGTTTCATTGTTAGTTCCTGAAAGATGAAGGCCAGGACATAATTTGATGCTTCTGTAACACCACTTTGAGCAATAGATAGAGAACAGGCTGACTCTTTTTCGTCACAGACAATTTGTCCCAATCTTGTCTCTCACTCTTGTGTGGAGTAAACATTCATCACAAAATAACTGATAACCAATAAAAAAAATAGGGGCAATATCCCTGGGCATTCATCTGGTAGAATAATGCTACTGAGGATGAAGTCAACATGGGACGGAATCGGGAAAATGTATCAATGAACCAATGTTATGGGCACTATTTTTTTTAATGTTCTGAACAAACTTTGGTACATCATGGGTGATGAAGGTTGTGGTTAAGTTTCATCGGAATTATGTGTGTAGTTTCTGAGAAGAAAGAAAATATGCCAATTTTGGGGGACAACCCCACCTATCCCAGTAGACCACAGAAGACCACAATTATTTTTTAATGCCATTGTCAGTTAAAAGCTTGATGTTGTGGTATTTGTGAATAAGCATTAGTAAATGCCTGTGCATGAACTCGTAAAATTGATGGCTACATGTTATAAGTTTGCTGTAGCACACATCAGTAAATTGTAGTATAAACTGCTTGATATAATGATCTAATTTAGTCTGTAGAGGGCAGTATTGAGCTGCAAGCTTCCTGGTGAGATTCGTAAAGGTGCTGGAACATTCTCAGACAAAACTTCCAGGATGGATGAGAATTGCTTTTGCTGGAAGGCACGGGATTGTTCTGTGTTACTATATAAACCGGGAGAGGGAGGTGTAGCGAGTTACGACATGTGACGAGACATGTGTATCCATCGTCCCGGTGCTAGATTTTACTCTGATGAGTGAATGAGGTGTTAATGTCCAGAGCGGTTGTTAACGTGTGGAGCCAATATTTACCAGGTTGATTAAAACTCAATAAGACTGTGTATCGGGAAAGAATTCCTTTGAGCTCTTCAATCATCTTTCACGGGTCAGCATACAAGAGGGAACAATGTGACAAGACTCAATCGTTCAACAGCCCAGTGGATGAGGTGAACACACGTGAGTTGAGCCGGGAAGATGTGGACACTGGGCCGAGTCAACTAAGCAAAGTAATCGGAATCGGAGTTGGACATTGCATTGTATGTAATGGTGAAATTCCTCATTTGACTCTGTATCTGTTTATTTGAAATACAAGTTTCAAAAATGTAACGCTGTTGATGTGATCACTGCAACACCACTCAGAAGTCACAGACCCCAATGACAAAGATCCAATTGATTGGTAGCCGATCAGTACAATTGTTCATACGAGTGAAGTGTAAACCTTGGATTGCAGTCATTAGAGAACGGGCTGGGTTCGGCACCGTGAACAACATATGTACACTAAGTGGAAGGAAATCCCAAGGGGCAAATACCCCCGACATTTTGGCGAACGTGACAGGATCTGTCAGTGGTAAAAGTCTTTAGTGTCACAGAAACGACAGACAGGGAAGAGTATGCATAAGCCATGGTACTGCAGTTGTGATCTGAGTTCAAATTGACCACTCATCAATCTGCCATGGAGTTTGACAAGTGGATTGAGCGAGGCGAGTGGCTTTGACTGAAAGGAGAGACACAAATGGCGTTTTATTATAAAATAGCAAGTGGCTGCAAAGGAAGAGAAGGCTTGTGAACGTGAGGAAAGACAAATGGAGTGTGAGGAACATGCATGCAAAGAGGTGAGGAACATGCACTCAAAGAGGAGGTGGAGTGTGGGGAACGTGCATGCAAAGAGGAGGCGGAACGTGAGGAACTTGCACGAGGAACTTTTAGCCATGTTTGATCAATCCCATCAGCAGTTTTGGAGAAGAAGTTGCAAGTGTTTACGGACTGCCGGACGGAAGACTCGCCATCCCATACGGTCCCTGGAACTACATATCATGTCAGCTAAAAATCAAGTGTGACATAATTTCTTTCATCGTATAAATCATTTATTTCATGAACTCATTAATTATTACATTAAAATGTACAAGTTTTAGAGATTTCAATATGGGTTAGTTTTTTATAGATCTGGAAATTAGTTTAAAGGTATTTTTATTATTATACATTTTGTAAGAAATTGAATTTCTAATAGCACATTGATTTCTCTACATTATTTTCCATTTGTGAAATATTTTGCATATATCTCTGCATGTAGAATGACCCTTATCTTACAATCCTATAACGCTTTCACAAGGATGCCTCACGTGTAATAAAATGTATTTTTGATGGTCATTGAACACAGGATTATCAAATGGATGGCTGGCGGAAAACCTCGCGAGGTTTATAATCTTGTGCGGAGATGACATCTGCTTCAACATTATGGCCAGCAAGGCAATCAATCATCACATTGCACAGCTGTCTACTCTTGTGGTTTTCCTCACCTTGGTAGGGAAAAGAAATATCAATATCTCCTACTATTAAATGTACTGTATAATATGTGTGTTCCAAAAGGACCCAGACAACTTTGGTTGTTAATATATTTAGAACCACAAACAATACAAGGACACCCTTTATTGTATATGATACAGAAACACATAAAGTTTTGTAAACACCATCAATTCACTTCAATGTGAGCTCCGTTTGTCATGCGCAGGACATCAAGTCTGTACACAAGTTCTTGTCATTTTCAGCTCAACATGTTTGTATCTACCAGTCTACCAGGTCTACAAATATGGATATTCATAAAATTTTGAGTTATGTGGAATTTTATAGTTAGATTGCGCCATGGACGGTGTATAGGCTTAGAGTCGCTGGTTTGCACACATACCGGAAGTAAATATATATATATATATATATATATATATATATATATATATATATATATATATATATATATATATATATATATATATATATATATATATATATATGTTACGAATTTGGAATTCAATTGCACACAACATACAGGTTCCCTTAGTCAGCTATATCGATAAGTGCATGTTCCCTAGATAGCTCACCTTCCATTGTTTAAATGTTTTGAAATTGATTAGATGCGCTGCGGATCGATTTAATAGTTAGGGAGTGAACAATGGAGACGTCCCTCCCCCTCTTCTGCGAAGAGGAAGAAGAACCCTGCGGTGACGTCAACAACTCCCTCCCACCCGTGGTTGAGCGGGGGTGGGGGTGGATCACGAGGGCATGAGTCACGCCGGTGTGGGGGGAGGGGGTGCAAAGGATAAAGAGGACATCTTTTCTTTGTTCAAAAAGAGTCCCGTTCTGAGTCCCGTGGGCAGAGTTCGTCTGCTTAGTCCCGTGGGAGGAGTAAGCTTTTTTTGCTTCTGAGAGAGCAGTCGTTCAGCCATTCGGTCCTGCTTGGCTTGCTTGGCTTAAGGCCTTCGGAAGCTTTTTGCTTCGGCTGGCTCAGTGAGCTTCGGTTGCTGCTTTGTTTTGGAAGGAACTTGAACCGGTTGTTCGGCTCGAGCTGCGAGTGGAGGCTTCTTCCTCTTCTTCTTCTTCTTCTTCTTCTTCCTCTTCCTCTTGGTTCGTGGAGCTTGTCGTTCTCCATTTTGTTTCCCGGCTTGGTGCGACGCGTCGGCCTCTTCTTGGAGTTGGTTCCTCGGGGAAGCGACGCATCGACAGGAAGGATCGGCGCCTCGTCTCACCGGCATGTGTTGAGAAGCGCGGGAGGATTCGCGGGAGCTTGGGAAGGATCGTGGCGATTGGATCCAGCTCGCTCTCGCTGGAGCCCGGGTCCGGACAAGTTGAAGACCACATGAGTTGGAAAGGTTCGAGTCAAGCTTTGAGTTTCAGCTCACCTGTCCTCCGAGCTGGAGCTCGTGATTGAAGGCCTCAGCGTGTGTGTGTGTGTGTGTGTGTGTGTGTGTGTGTGTGTGTGTGTGTGTGTGTGTGTGTGTGTGTGTGTGTGTGCGTACGTGTGTCCGTGGGCCCATCTAATAAGTAGGAACTGCTGTTAAGTGTAAATGACTGTACATAATAAGTAGACGGTTGTAGTTCTTTTGTTGCTTGTATAATCGCATACGTGTTTTGCCTTAATTAATTGCATACGTGTTTCATTATAATAAATGTCGTTGTGTGAATGTAAACCTGCTCGTTTCGTCCATTCCCTCATTGACTGAACATTTCGTGTGTTGAGAGTTAGAAAGCCGTTGGTTTGCCGTAATAGGGGGACATTTGGACCGACGGTTGTCGGCGATTACGCCGCTCGGAATCGCACACGGACAAGCTCGCCTCGGCTGTTTGTTCCGTACGAGATCCGTCGAGGGTGGAATACCCCGGTAGTTGGATCACGTGGGTATTTAGGTACATTGAAGATTGGCAATCGACCCTACCCCACGTGATCTGCCGATTGGCGTATTTCGGTTCTTGTACAAGGACCCGTCGCTCGGAGTTATCCGGGCAACGATCTATATTCCGGGCGATCGGTCGGGCCGAATCGACTTGCGGCTCCGTTCAGAGCGGTCGGTTGGCGGCTGACCCCCGGCATGTAACAATATATATATATATATATATATATATATATATATATATATATATATATATATATATATATATATATACACATATAATTTTTTTTCGTCGATTTCCTTTTCCGAGAAACCTCAGCAGTCTTAATAGTGAGCGACTATTATTGTGTCAAAGGACATTCCTCAAAAACTCCCCAAATATTCCACTCTATTGGGAACTAATTCCATTACAACAGCCTGGTGGAACCAGGTTATCTGCACGCATACGTATGTATGTATGTATGTATGTACGTATGTATGTATGTATGCAAGTATATCTTGTATATAAAGCTCTTTCTAACCACTGACTCACTGACTGATATTAAAGATTGGTACCTTCTGAGTGACATAGAAATCTGAAATTTTGTCCCGATGGGCATCGAAGCTGGTACACTGGAAAAAAAAATCACAGAATCATCGGACAGCATCCATAAATGAATATATTGTTACGGGCCGGGGGTCGGCTGCCAACCAACCGCTCTGACGGAGCCACAAGTCGAGTCGGCCCGACCGATCGCCCGGAATATAGATCGCCGCCCGGATAAGTCCGAGCGACGGGTCCTTGTACAAGAACCGAAATACGCCAATGGGCAGATCACGTGGGGTAGGGTCGATTGCCAATCTTCAATGTACCTAAATACCCACGTGATCCAACTACCAGGGTATTCCACCCTCGGCGGAACTCGTATGGAACAAACCGCTGAGGCGAGCCTGTCCCGTGCGCGATTACGAGCGGCTTAATCACCGAGAACTGTCGGTCCAAATGTCCCCCTTTTACGGCAAACCAACGGCTTTCTAACTCCCAACACACGAAATGCTCAGTCAATGAAAGAATCGACGCGACGAGCTGAAAACATTTAACAATTAGGGTATTTATTAATAATAATGGGGAACTAGGGAAGCACGTAAGAGCAGAACTATTCTGACTATACGAAATGCAATACAAATATTTACAGCACACAAAGCACTTAACGATTTCCTACTTATTAGACGGGCCCACGGACACACGTACGCACACACACACCCAAGAAATGGTGGCTGAGGCTTTTAATAATGAGCTCCAGCTCAGAGGACAGGTGAGCTGAAACCCAGAACCTATCTCGAACCTCTCCACCTCGTGTGGTCTTCAAGTTGTTCGGACCCGGGCTCCATCGAGAGCGAGCTGGATCCAATCGCCGTGAGCCGCGATCCTTCCCGAGCTCCCACGAATCCTCCCGCGCTTCTCAACACGTGCTGGTGAGATGAGGCGCCGATCCTTCCCGTCGATGCGTCGCTTCCCCGAGGAACCACCTCCAATAAGAAGTCGATGAGTCGCACCAAGCCGGGAACCAAACGGAGAACAAAGAGCTCCACGAACCAAGAAGAAGAAGAAGAAGCCACCATTCGCAGCTCGAGCCGAGCAACCGGCTCAACTTTCTTCCAAAACAAAGCATCTCGAAGCAAAAAGCTCTCCCGAGCCAAGCAGAAGCCGAAGCTCTCCCGGGCCAAGCAGGACCCGACGGCCTGCTGAACAACTACTCAGTAGAAGCAAAAAGCTTCCGGAAGCCTCAACCCTAACCCAAGCTAAGCAGGACCCGACGGCCTGCTGAACGACTCCCCCACTTCCCCCGAACAAAGAAAGGATCTCCTCTTTATCCTTCTCCGCCCCCTCCCCCGCACCCGGCATGACTTATGCCCTCGTGATCCATCCCCCGCTCAACAACGGGTGGGAGGGAGTTGTTGACGTCATGAATCACGGGACGGAAGGGCTCTTTTTCCTCTTCTCAGAAGAGGGGGAGGGACGTCTCCATTGTTCGCTCCCTAACTTATTAAATCGATCCGTAGCGCATCTAATCGATTTCTAAGCATTTAAACAATGGAAGATGAGCTATCTAGGGAACAATCGACATAGCTGACTAAAGGAACCTATATGTTGTGTGCAATCGAATTCCAAATTCGTAACAATATAAATAAATGAAAAAGAGAGAAAAAAATGCAGGTGAGCGACCCAGACAATGGGGAAGCATGGGAATTTTGTGTGCACACGGACATCGAAGCCGATACACCAGAAAAATTCACAGAATCGTCGGACATCGTCCATAAATGAAAATATAAATAAATTAAAATAAATAAATGAAAAATCAAATGTAGTTGAGCGACCCAAGATAATGGGGAAGCATGGTTCATGTGCTTCCACAATGTATAAGCACTCCCCAGTCCCCATTAGTAAAATGATATATCTAATATATAAAGCTCATTCCAACCACTGATTCACTGACTGACTGATATTAAAGTTCGGTACCTTCCGGGTGACGTATAAAGCTGAAATTTTGTGTGCCAATATACATCAAAGCCGATAAACTGGGACAAAAACAATCACAGAACTCTTGGAAAGTGTTGGTAAATAAAAATATAAATAAATGAAAAAAACTGCATGTGAGCAATCCGAGATAATGGGAAGCATGGTAATTTTGTGTGCAAATGGACATCGAAGCCTATCCCCTGGAAAAAAAAAATTAGAGAACCCTCGGAATGCATCCATTCATTTAAACATAAACAATTGAAACAAAACATGAAAAAATGCAGGTGAGTGACCCAAGACATATAGGAAGCATGGTAATGTGCCATGCCGACAGAGATCAAAGCCGATACACTGGGGAAAATCACAGAACCGTCGGAAAGCGTCCGTAAATCTACACTAATAGTGTGTGTGTGTGCTTTGTTCATAAAGCATAACATTCTCTCTGCTAACTTCCCTACCCCAACCTCTCTCTTTCTATGTCCCATCGATGCTCTACCCCCTCCCAATACAGTCCAGCACCCTCCTCCGACATCTCCACTCTCACTCCCCCCTCTCTCTCTCTGTCTGTCTGTCTCTGGACATATCCAGATGGTGGTTATCTGTGGACGGTATTTGTCTCCGGACGTGTCTGGGCAGGGTTTGTCTCCGGATGTGTCTTGGTGGTGTTATGTTTATTTATTGTGGATTTTTTTGGCTTTCAGCCAACTTCCTCTTTATTTTCTCAAAACCCAGGAACATAACCCCACTTTTCCCACAGACCCTGTCGTGGTTTTGAATATTGTCACATTTTTTTTCAGGAACGTAACCCCCATGGTAGTCAAGGGTTGAATGTATCTTAATTTATTCATAGGAAAAGGCAATTGCAAATAATTTCTGGCAGTGGTTGCAGCAATGAATTTTGAAAACTGGATTTGTCAATCAGTGCTTTGAGAGAAAAATAGAGGCAGATACAAAAATGAAGATTGCATTCATAGTTTGTTTTTGTATGACTTCAGAAATTTAGTTGTAAAATATGAAATTGTAAAAATGTAAACTTCTGTAATTGAAATGTTGTGTTAGGTTTTTTCATGAAAGTTGTCATATTTAATGGAAATTTTTCTCTTAAAGGTTTGCGAGAAGGATGGATATTGCATGCAATGGATGACAAGGATCATCGAAAGGTTGTGTGCAGTCATGAATTGTGTTCAGGACAAAATGCTCTTTCTTAATTCAATTGAGAAAGTCTTCATGCAAATCATCTTGCATTTCATTCCATCATTAATAGGTAATCTTTACGACACTTGTAGACTTGGTTGTTTTTTGGAATGTAATGAATTTTGCTTATTTGCTATTCCTAACTTCTTTGAGTGCTTATAACAATGCAAAAGTAGTGTTTTATGTCAACAATGGTATTCATCTCCGAACCCAATCCAGACCACAACATAATGACCTACTAGCATAACCCGCGCTCTGCGCGACATGTTGGGGTGGGTGTGTTTGAGAAAGGAACTGATGCAGAGTATCAGTAGTAATTTTACTTTAATGCAGAAAGTGGAATACGATTTCACTGTTTCAGAACCATTTTATTTACTTTTTTGTACCATGCACCTCATATGGTCTTTGAGATAATGTAAGCCGAATATCACGTTACTCGAGCGCAGAACAAAGTCAAAGATAGCGCGACACGAAACCACAAACTCGGAAATAATATAGGTCAGGTCAGGTATGGGAGCATGTGCCAGAACAGCGCGTCGCTGCGTCCACTTTCCGCCGGTACTCCAGGGGCCTCCGTCTGGCCATCCCCCAGGCAGATGCCAGGCCCATCCCCATCTCCTTGAGATGATGGTCAACCTGTTGCAACCATGAGGCACGTGGTCGACCCACTGGCCTCCTCCACTCATGAGACTCCCTCGCTGAGAGAATCTGGTGAGCAGGATCAGAGTCAGGAAAACGAGCCACATGTCCATACAGCCGCAACTGACGCTCACGGACTATGCAGGTAACAAATCTCATCCGAGTCTCTCTCAGCAACCGCTCGTTGGACACAAAATCCGACCAGCGATAGCCAAGGATTCTCCGAAGAGACCTGGTACCAAAGGAATTAAGTCTCCGTCTCAGATCTTTGGTCAGAGTCCAAGTCTCGCACCCATAGAGCAAGACTGGAAGTACCAAGGACCTGAAGACTCGGACTTTCGTCCTCCCGCACAGGTACCGGCAGCACCACACCCCATTATCCAGTGAATTCATGACTCCCCAGGCCTGACCCAGACGTCTATTGACCTCTGACTCGCAGCCAGCAGAGACATGAATATCACTGCCAAGGTAAGTGAATCTCTCCACGACCTCAACATCCTCACCACAAACAGACACAGACAGGACAGCAGCATCCAAGATGTCACCGAAAGCCTGGATCTTAGTTTTGACCCAAGAAACCCGTAATCCCAACGGCTCCGACTCCTCATTCAGCACCTTGAGGGCCCCCAAGAGGATGTCTAAAGTCTCCGCAAAGATGACTGCATCATCTGCAAAATCAAGGTCCGAGATCTTGACATTCCCAAATGATGCACCGCAACTTGATCTCTCTGACATCCTCCCTAAAATCCAGTCCATACAAGTGCTGAAAAGTGTGGGGGCAAGTACACATCCCTGACGAACTCCAGTAACAACTGGAAATAAGTCAGAGATGGTACCACCACACTTCACAGCACTCTCAGTACCAGAGTAGAGTTCAGACATCACATCGATCAGTTTTGGTGGCACCCCACGAAGACCAAGAATCCTCCAGAGGACATCCCGATTCACTGAATCGAACGCTTTACAGAGATCAACATAGGCTGCAAGCAGCCCCTGCCAAAACTCTCGTCTGCGTTCGGTGAGGACACGAAGTGCAAGGATACGGTCAATCGTTGACCTCTTTGGTGTAAAGCCTGACTGCTCTGGACGCTGGTGCTCAAGCAGATGGTGGCGAACCCTATCAAGTATTATCCGAGCAAAGACCTTGCCCGGCACTGAGAGCAGCGTCACCCCTCGGTAGTTGTTGCAGTCTTGGCGATCACCCTTCCCTTTCCAGAGAGGGACAACAAGGCCCCTCTTCCAGTCAGTTGGGATGATGCCTGTGTTCCAGGCAGAGCACAAAACTGCATGCAACGACACGAGTGCAGCATTTCCACCAGCCTTGAGAAGTTCGGCATGGATGCCACAGATCCCTGGAGCTTTGCCCCGTTTCAACTGGTTCACCGCAGCCCGTGTTTCCACAAGCGAAGGTGGACCACAGTTGATGCGAGGGTCAGCAACAGGGATTATAACACCCTTGACGTCCAACTCGACAGTTGGGGGATCAGCCTGGTACAACCGCTCAAAGTAACCGGCCCAGCGGGCCTTCACTTCAGACTCCTCTGTCAAGAGCCTACCACTCTCTGCTCGAAATGCAGTGCTCCGAGGGATAGGCTTGGATGAACGTAATGCGCGAATTCCCCTGTAAGCGGGACGAGAATCACCTGTGCACAGGTGATGCTCTACCCCCTCACAGATTCCTCGCACATAGGCCTCCTTGTCCACCCTCAGTGCACGTACAGTTTTACGCCTCAGCTCCCTGAACAGCTCAGCTCTGCCATTCAGCCTGGCCCTGCGACTCTGGTCAATGGTATCCAGTGTCCCTTGAGAGACAAAATTCTTCTTTGCCCTGCGGTGAGCTCCAAGGCATCCACCGGCAACATCAAGGACGGTGGTCTTGAAGGTGCTCCACAACTCTTCAGGACCCCCCAAAGCACCCAGACCCCCCAAGTGTCCACTCAGCCTGTTCGCAAACTCCTCAGCTACTCTCTCATCCCTGAGCTTGGCAACATCCAGCCGAGGCTGGGATGGTACCATTCTCCAGGATTTAAGGTGCAGCTTTAGAGTTGCTAAAACAAGCCTGTGGTCAGTATTGAGGAACTGAGCACTCCGGTAGACCCTGCAGTTCTGGATCATCCTCCAACGACCGTCAATGAGGACATGGTCAATCTCCTTTGCCACACCGCCAGCGTTGGAATACCAAGTCCAGCGATGAGCTTGTGGGCGCTGAAACCATGAACCAGCCACCCGAAGTCCATGACTTCTTGCAAAGTCAAGGAACTTAGTGCCATTCTGGTTCATAGTTCCTGACCCATGGAGACCAACACACACCTCATAACCATCCCTATCAGTTCCAGTCGATGCATTGAAATCCCCCAAGACTAGAAGTGTATCTCGTCTGGGGCACTGATCAACCACAGACTCGAGTGTGGCGTAGAATGCATCCTTCACGGTGAGATCACTCGCCTCAGTCGGAGCATAAACAGAGACCAGGGAAATGACACCTAAGGAGTGACGAATACTTAATCTCATAATACGCTCGTTGACTGGTGTTACCTCAATTATCATTGGGGTCAGCTTATTGGACACAGCTACAGCAACTCCTTGGGTATGGTAACCATCAGAGCGACCAGACCAATAGTAGGTGTAACCACCCACCATTATCTCGCCGCAATCCGGTCTCCGAACCTCAGAGAGAGCTGCAATCCCGATGTCCAAACGCTTGAGCTCAGATGATAACAGAGACAGGTGATCATCCTCTCTTAGGGATAGGACATTCCAGGCACCCACCCGAAGGGACCGCCTCAGGTTAACCCAAGGAGACCGCCGTCTGGTGGACGACACCTAAGCACCACTCCGACACACTCTCCCGCAATCTGACCCAGGGATGTTACCCCGTGGTTTCCCTCCTATCATCAAAGATTGGGGGTCCCGAAGGCTTTGCCCCAATCCCGTCATCCGTTGAGCTGCCCGCGAAGGGAAGCTGCACAGGAGGTACTCCCACGGAATGGGTTTTCAGATTTTTTTTGCGTTTTTGCGTTTTGCGGAATGAAGGGTTTTACGGTGGCCGGAGTGCAAATCCTGCCACCAACCTCCTAATAAGAAGTGACCCAACTGCAGGAGGACGTCCGCAGACACAGTTGGGCACTAGATATAATATATAAATAATATATAAGATAATTTAATATACCTTTTGGACCCTTGTTTCCTCTGGATAAATGAAAATAGAACATATTGTACATTCAAATTTAGCTCCTTCCAATCGTAAAATGATGGTCACTTCTCAATTAATGTTAAACAAATATATGTGGCGTCTTCAAAAGGTACTTGGAATGAGATACTCAATAATCCAAAAAATGCCAACATTTTAATATTCTTCATTCACAAGAATATATCATGAGTCAAAAAAAAATTTCCTTACTAATTCTATATAATGATTGAAAAGTATAAGGCATTGGAATTTCTTGGATAAATACATGTTGTTCCAAGAACATTTTGAATGCCCCTCATATTTAAGCAGCACCAGTTTCATGGAATTTTCCTGAAACCACCTTCTAACGTTTTTCTTCGTTTAGTTTTTAAATACAAACTTATCAGCTCATGGAAAAGCTGAATGACAGAAGGCTAAGAGCATAGCCACTGGCAATGCAGTCAAGAGGATAAGCTGATGGAAGGACTGATATAGAAATGTATAAAAGGCAGGAAAAGCAAGCAAAACTCAGAAATAGATGTAGCATTACATATAAGATGATGATGAGCTGGCACTTTAGATAACTTGAAGGTTGAAGCATGACTCGACAGAGGCTGCAAGACAGTTTCACAGACAGCAGAAAATGGGGGACAACAGATTGAAGTTTCACTCTAAAAATGGTTTTTCGGAGACAAAGAAGTAGCTGTTTCAAAGATGTATGTGTTGAGCCAAGTGGGGCTGAAGTAGGCCAAATGACCGAAAGAGCTGATGTCAAAGGTATACCATGGGTTTCATGTAAGTAGATTCCTGCTGTAGTATCTCACAGTTCTAATACACATATAATGCACTCTTGTATCACAATAATTATTGCAATAATGTCATCATGTGTAATTATCAGAGGTGGAGCTGTGTCTCAGGAGTAGAGTCTCAAGTTGACTCAATTCTCATGCTTCAAGTCTCGAGTCAGGTCTCGATTATCAAGGATGGAGTCTCAAGTTGTGTTGAATTACATAATTGTTAATGTGTTTCAATCTTGATTCTTTGGGAGATGTTATTTAATGTGTAAAATTAAATATACATTCGCTTGTAATTGACTTGACTTTGTCACAGCTCTGATGGTTGGATATTTTGAATCTTTAGCATCCAAAGTCATAAGTTGTCATGATTTGTATAAAAAAAAAAAGCAATGTGATTCAAATCTGGCTTGAGTCTGAGTCTCTCAGCCAGTTACGACAGATTATATTTACAATTTGTGCCCCAAATAATGTACTGAATCAGATATGTTATCTGCAGAACATAAAGAGAAAATGTTTAAACGTTGTAATGAAATAAATATAAATCCTCATATTTTTTCAGAATTGGACGTAACCTGAGATGCGGCTATATTACCCAGAAAACATATTTTACATGTCATTGCACACAACAGCTTGATTGTACTTTGGAAAATTACTTAAAAAAAATAATTATTTGGTCAGATGAACAAAATCGATTGGTAAACTATTGTTTAAAAATTTTTTTTTGTACATGGTCAAAGCTCATGGATGAGTGAGAACACAGAATATATCAAGACACAACATAACAAAGGGAACAGAAAGGGGAAACACCAACAACAGGGTGGAGAGAAAAAGTAGATGGAGATGGACAAATTAGGGATGCAGGTTATGATGAGGGGTAGGGGAGAATGCAAGAGGTGGACAAGATAGATACATAAGCAAAACTTGGGGAGAGGTGGGGATGGATTAATAGGAATAGAAAAGATCGTAATTTTGGATGGGGGATGACTTGAGATGGTGGGGAACAGCTGTCTTAAAGACCTGGAGGAAGAATTCGATTGAAGAGTGTGGAAGATGGATCCACAGGGGGAAAAAGAGGAATAAATTAGTGGAGGTGAGCAGTGGTTCTGGATTTAGACAGTTTCACGAGGAGGGGTTGCTGGTGGACCATGTGCATCCTGAGGCGGAAAAAGATAGAGAAACCACCTATCTGTCGGCGATGCTGAAGTTATGGGCTCATAGACTCAGCTTCATCACCAGAGATTCCAATGATCTTGAAAGCCTTGGTTTCCATGGCATCAAGCTGAGCATGATGCGAGGCAGGGGAGCCAGCCGAGAGGAGAAAGTTGGTCAGGTCAGGTATGGGAGCATGCGCCGGAGCAGCGCGTTGCTGCGTCCACTTTCCACCAGTACTCCAAGGGCCTCCATCTGGCCATCCCCTGGGCAGATGCCTGGCCCATCCCCATCTCCTTGAGATGGTGATCAATATGCTGCAACCACGAGGCACGTGGTTGGCCCATTGGCCTCCTCCACTGACAAAGCTCCCTCGCTGAGAAAATCTGGTGAGCAGGATCAGCATCAGGAAAAGGAGGCACGTGTCCATACAGCCGCAGCTGACTCTCACGGACTATGCAGGGAACAAATCTAATTTGAGTCTGTCTCAGCAACCGCTCATTGGACGCAAAGTCCGAAGAGACCTGGAACCAAAAGAATTAAGTCTCCATCTCAGATCCCTTGTTAGAGTCCAAATCTCACATCCATAGAGCAAGAATGGAAGCACCAAGGACCTGAAGGCTCGGACTTTCATCCTCCCGCATGGGTACCGGCAGTGCCACACCTCATGATCTAGTGAATCCATGGCTCCACAGGCCTGACCCAGACGTCTATTGACCTCTGGCTCACAGCCAGTAGAGACATGAATATCACTGCCAAGGTAAGTGAATCTCTCTGTGACCTCAACATCCTCTCCACAAACAGGTACAGACAGTATAGCAGCATCCAAGATGTCATTGAAAGCCTGGATCTTAGTTTTGACCCAGGAAACCCATAATCCCAGCAGCTCCAACACCTCATTCAGCACCTTGAGGACCCCCAAAAGGATATACAGAGTCTCTGCAAAGATGACTGCATCATCTGTGAAATCAAGTTCAGAGAACTTGACATTCCCAAACGATGCACAGCAACTTGATCTCTCTGACATCTTCTCCAAAATTCAGTCCATACAAGCACTGAAAAGTGTGGGGGCCAGAACACACCTCTGATGAACTCCAGTAACAGCTAGAAATAAGTCAGAGATGGTATCACCATATCGCACAGCACTCTCAGTACCAGAGTATAGTTCATACATCAGATTGATCAGTTTTGGTGGCACCCCATGAAGACCAAGAATCTTCCAGAGAGAATCCCGATTCACTGAATCAAACGCTTTACAGAGATCAACATTGGCTGTAAGCAGCCCTGACCGAAACTCTCATCTGCGTTCAATGAGGACTCGAAGAGATGATGGGGAGAGAAGTTCTCCATGAATCTGCAGATGAAAGCCTTGTAGGTGGATCAGAGCTCAGGTGTGCTAAGGAAGGACTTTGCATGCCGGAAAATTCCCAGTCGGCATCTGGCTTTCAAGGCCAATTTTGAAATGTGACTTGCCCAAGATAGATCGTGGCTGAGAGTGAGACCCAAGAGTTTGAGTGGCTGAACCTCTTTGAGAGGGTTGTTAAGAAAGTAGATGGGAGGGTTGTGGTACGGTCCGTTCGGAGAGAGAGTGGATGTGTGGGATTTCTCTGGACTAAAAGGCATTCCATGTTTGACCAGCTTGTGATTTTGTTAAGGTCTGAGGACAGAGAAGAGGCTGCTGGTTGTCTGTCAAAAGGATGAGGGATATCATAGCAGAGAGTGGAGTCATCACCAAAGAGATAAAGAGGATTTTCCAGAGAGTCAGTGAGATGATTGATGAAGATTAGGAATAAGATGGGGCCCAGAACACTGACTTGGGGTATTCCAGCCTTGACAGGGAGAGGAGAGGAAAGGGTTCCATTGAGAGCCACACATTGGCTTTGAGAGTGGAAGAAGTAAGCAATTCAAGAGTATAGTTGGCTTTGGATTCAATAGGCAGACAGTTTGGAGAGCACAAGGCAAGATGCCAGACTTTATCGAAGGCTCAAGATATGTTCAGAGAGACGGCCCTGATCTCATGTCTGATGTTGAGACCCAACATTGTTGGGAGAGTGGAAGAAGCATGTCTAAAGTAGAGTGACTCGGTCTGAATCTTAATTGATGATCTGAGATGAGGCTGTTGGAGAAAAGATTTGATTTTAAGTCAACGGCAATGATGGCTTCCATGACTTTGCTGATGACTGGAAGTAAGCTAATCAGTCTGTCGTTAAGGGGAACTTTTTCCATATTTTATGTAATCCTGTGATGTTGGCTGATTTCCAAGCAGATGTAGATGACCTCTGCTAAATGTCAGGGTGAAAAGGGCAGAGAGAGGAAGTGCAAGAGCAGCAGAGCAGGTTTTTAGGACACATGAGCTGATGCCATCTGGTTTGGTTGCAGAGTCTGAGTCGTGTGTTACCAGAAACTTTTCCACCTTCTCAGGTATAAAGGACACATAATCCAGAAGCAATTGGGCACAGAGAAAGAGGGGTTAGGTACACAAGATTTTGAAGCAAACAAAGAAATGAGGCATTCGTCCTTCTCATGAGTGGAGTTGGCTGTTGTGCAATTTGAAGTGAAGGAAGGGATGGAAGGAGAGCATACACCAGAGACAGACTTGACAAGCTGCCACCAGGTTTTAGAGATTGGACAGGTTTTTTGGTTGAGATTGGACAGATGTTGTTTTATGGCTCTCCTGAGAGTGACACTTGTTGTGGCCTTTGTGGAAGGATCTGAGGTTGCCTTCAAGTGGATTTGCCTTCCAGGAGGAGAATGCAAGTTGTTTTAAAGCAACTGCCTCACCACAGGATTCAGAGTACCAAGAGTGGGAGAATGGATAAGATAACTGAAGACAAGATGGGATGAATCTGTGCATAAGAGATAGCAGGTTTCTGTGGAAGAATTCTGACCACTTACAAAGCTTTTGTCCGTAGCCTGATGGAGTACTGCTCTCCCCTCTGGGCTGGTGCTCCTGCCTCCCACCTTTCTCGACTTCACGCTGTCGAAACCAGGGCTTTTAAGATCATTGGCATCTCCCGCAATGAAGCTGAGTCTTTGGGCCTCTCACTCAATCACCGCAGGTTGGTCGGTGGTCTTTCTGTCTTCTACCGACTCCTCTCCAGCCTTGCCCCCCCTGCTCTCTCTGTGATTTGTCCCAACCACATTTCCACAGGGCGCTCAAGGTCCGCCAACAACCCCCTTCTGGTAAAACTACCAAAATCACGAATCACTGCTCATCTTCACTCTTTCATTCCTCTTTTTTCCCGCCTTTGGAATAAACTTCCTCACTCTATTCTTTCCCATTCTTCCCTCCAGGCTTTCAAAACAGCTGTTCACCACCACCTCTTATCTTCCCCCATCCAAATCCTCGATCTTTTCTACCCCGATAATCCACCCAAGCCCACTTCCTTCAATTCTCCTGCTTTCCTTCCTGAAAGTCCCTTTAATGTCCATCTTCCCCTCGCCATGTTCCCCGTCCCATCCCCATCCCTCCCCCTTCCACAGTTCACCTGTGTCTGTTCCCCAATGTTTTGTCCCTTCCACTCCCGCCCCTCTTGTCTCATGCCTCCTTGCTGTGAGTTGTGTGTTAGCTCTCATACGAGCCTCGACCAAGGTATACAAAAAAAAAAAAAAAAAAAAAAAAAAAAAAAAAAAAAAAAAAATTCTGAGGCTGAGTAAATATCAGGGGCAGTAGATAAGAGAGACCAGTCCTGAAGTGTGATGGCTGCTTGCAGTCCCTGCCAGTTTTCTTGAGTGAACTGTCAGACTTGCCGGTGCTGAGACAAACATGAGGTGGGAGCGGAGGGAAAGTCATAGCTAGAGGTACTCCTTTGGTTTTGGAGGTGTAAGAGCAGTACACAGAGAGTGAGAAATGGAGTTTCTGATGTTCCTCGCAACTCCGCTACCAGAACATGGTTTAGATCGATCAAACCAGACACAATAGCCAGGGAGAGACATAAAGGAGTCGTGGGACGTCTTATGGGAGTAACGATTCTGTTGAACAGATGATGGATGAGAGATCTGTGTGGTTGGAACGGAGGCCCTGGATGTTTGAGGTCCACACAGTTATGGATGGGGGAGAGGAGCTGCTGATAGGAGGTAGGGATGTGGACAGGAGCAAGGAGGGGGTACAGGATGAGAGGAAGCTGGGGGAGGGGGTGTAGGGTAGGGGTGAAACCGGGAGGGGCAGGGGAGAAACTGGGAGGGAGTGGAGCCAGGCGGGAGAAAATCTTAGAGGGGCCGGACGAGGTGGAAGTTGAGAGGTGGCAGGATGAGGGGGAGCAGATGGGAGAGGTGGGAGGTATGACATGGAGGTGTTTGACACGATGAATGGATGTGAAGGGGAAATTTATGTCGTGTGCATACAGCATTTGCAAAATTGATCTCAGGATTCCCAAACTAGATAATTATGATGACTTATTTTTACACTTTTAATTTAGAGGGCAAAGACTTTAAGACTTTTACATTCATAACAATTTAATAATAAATTTGGAGACAATGTACAAATCAACACAATATGGGATTTGAATTTGGGTCCAACATATTCTAAAAGGAAGTCCTAAAAATGCTCTAAAAAGCAAGGTACCTGTTTGTACAATTTACTTTGGTTATCATCTTTAAGTTTGAGTGGCATTATCCTGATATTCTGTGATGAGTTAATTTGTAAAAGTATGCAGGTTTTTCTCGAAAGAACTTGCAACCATAGCTGATCTATATAACCATTGCCAATTGTATCATTGCTGAATGCTTTTTAGAACCTCCACCTGTAGTAAATACTGGGAAGCTGTTGTTTCCTTCCCACACTGTCAGCCACTAAAAACACTTGAAAAACACATTTCTGCCATCAACCTTTGTAATCATTCAGTTCATGAGAAAGAGACGCTTGGGAGGTGTCTCATTTATCTCTCTTTGTAACAAAACAAAACGATCCTGCTGATTGCCTGTTTTTACGCACCGTTAAATGTAATTTATGCCAAGTGCAAAGAGTGTCAAAAGGTCAGCTGGACGAAAGTGTTGAATGAATGGCCTGTTTAAAAAGTCCTCATGTGGATTGTCTGTCGCTTTCCTTTTGCTATTAGGATTGAGAAATTACAGTTGGGAAAACTACTGAGCATCATAACAATTCATCTTTTTCTGGCCTGTTGTATTGTCTTCATACCACATTCTAATTACATTTTAATCAACCTGAAGTCCCAAAAACACCTTTCGCTATGAACCATTTCCCCTTGATCTGTATTGCCATCCAACAGTTTTTTGTTTTATCATCATTTTTTCAACAAAAACATCTCCATTATGCTTCTTTGTGTTATCTTTGTCGACTAAAATTTAACTTTATCTTCAGGCCTGGCATACAAAGAACACAAATGTTTGACATAATGTCTTGAACAATGACCGACACTGCTAATGGAGAAATCACTTTCATTAACTTCTTAAAGAAGACGCTTTAACTTTTATACCTTCAAAGTGGGCTTTGAAAAATCATTAGCGACACAAAATTTGAGTGTTTGGCAGTTGGAAAAAATCCACCAGGCTGAAAGCCTGAACTGCCATCACCCACTAGTGTAAATTACCTTGTCACTGTTACACATCACAATATATAAATTACTGCCTGGCTGGTATAATAGGTGATTTCCCCGAAACTGTCATGCCTCTGTAAGATATCCTGCATTTCCCTCATTGTGGTCATTTTCTCCTGCCTGCTTCTTTGTCTAGACGTGAAGATGAATAGGGACTGGGAAGTTAATGATAAGCTTTACTGTGGGAAAGGGACTGAGAAGACATTGAGGGTTGCTGTGTAATTCATATCACTTCAAATTAAAGCAATTAAATAATTAATCTGTCCCTTTGTGCTCTGAATACAATAACTTAATTTTAAGCTGGAAGATGTAACTCTGACTGCCATTTTTCGCTTAAGTAGATTTTGAAATTTTCACCCCTCCAAATCTTGTTAAATCCTACCTTTGGCAGCAATGAAAGTGGTGATGTCAGTGCACATATTCAAAGAATATTAGCAGTTTGGTTATGAATAGCCTATAACTCAAGACGTATTCTTGATGTAGTTTATTTACATATCCTGTGCACTATATTCACAAATTCTGCATTTCTGCACAGTACATTGTTTTGGGGGAAGGAGGTGGTTTGCAGATACTTAAAGGAAGATACATGTTACCATTGTCAAGGTGATAAAGCAGAATGTAGTAATTAAAATCACCACATTAAATAAGAACAAAAAGAAAAGAAGTTTGGTTTCCATAAAATGCAAAAATCAGACAGGTTTGGTCAGTTTGATTTATCTTTTTGGTATCCAGCCGTTATTTTTTTTAATGATTTACCTTGTTTCATTTGGGAAGCTGGAGGATGGACTCAAAAAAATGTACGATGGCTTAATTTAAAGAATTTCCAGCCTTCAGACAATTACCACTTTTCTCTTCAATATTAGTGAATTATGTCCAACAGGATGGTGCAATAGTAGTGTCCTTGCCTCTGAGCAGTATAGCCTGCATTCGATCCTCGAACCGATTATAAGCTGTCAGGTTGATACGTCACAGGCAGTGCATTGTATCAATGAGTGCGCCATCTCTTGGATGGAGGTTAAAATGGGGACCTGTCGACTCACATTGATTGCTGATGGGCATAAAATATCTCCATTCACAGTATTTAAAAGAAGATTATCATGGTAATAGGAGTCAAATTTAAAATTCCTGCCCAAACTTGGTGCAGAGAGATGGGAAACACCTAGTCTATTTGCCCAAAGAACCACCAGAACAGCGATGCCATGAGATAAAAAGATGATTACGTAATTATATTCCAGAGTTGAATAATTTGTAGTTGTGCTGCACAGCTCAAATATTCAAAAGAATTGTGCACTAAGTGATAAAAGCACCAAATTTGGCACACTTGTAGAAAGACATATTATGAAGCGATTTGGATATTTGGCCACCACAGATTTAGCCTCTGAGGGCCGTGGCAGCCATTTTACAAAATGGCGGCCAGGTGACATTAAAATGGCTACCAGAGGAATTGAAATGGCTAGGACTTCTACATTTGTGGAACGATTTCATCGTTTATGGGGTCTATGGATGCGCCTCACCGAGTACTACAAACGTATGGGAGCAGATTTTCGAAATTTGAAATTTTGAAGAGGGGAAAATTTTTCAAATCACTGTGGCTTCTACGTTTATACTTCAGTGACAACTACCACTGTGCCTATATATGCGACTAATGAGGCTCTATAAAATAGCAGTTAACGATTTTCGCATTTTTTTAAGGGGGGGGGAGAAAAATAGAAAAATCGCTCTGGGCCCGACTACATTTATGTTTTTTTTTAAGAAAGTCCGCGCCACCACATGGCAGCAGGAAGGCCTAACTATAGCTCAGCTGCCCGGGTGGGCGCTACTCCCCCAACTATCGGTTGGACTAAACTAACTAACCTAACCTAACCCTAACCTATAGTCCAACCTATAGCCCTGTGGGTGACATAATTACATAGCAAGCGTAAAATAAATGACAATGAAAAAGTGTGTAAGAATAAACATTCCTGGAAATATATCATCAACAACAACTGACTAAAATATGATCTAAAAATAACCAAACATCCACCCACCCTGAATCTTCTATTAAATTATTAAAAGTTAAATGCATGGTGTATTTACAAAATAATTTGCTCAAGAAATACAAAATTCCACATAATGCATTTCAATGACACATGATGTTACAGTGATATGATGAAAAACTCAAAATTAAAGGTAGAAATGTCTAGTTCTGGGTGCACTCCCCCTCACACTGGCACAGAGCAGTACATTCAAGTGCAGCCTTTTTGCACTTGCAACGATTCACACAACCCTTCTTACATTTACATGACAGCAGTTCACGGCAAGTTTGGGCTGCTTGTGGTAATCTTGTCCAGTGGGTCTCATGCAGCCCCTCCTCACTTTTGGTCCACGCCTAGCTGGTTGCCATGGAAAGGCATGGAAAGGCATGGAAAGCAGCCCAAGATATGTTCTCACCTCCCTCATCATTTCCATCTACGACCTGCCTTGCATTGTGTAGCCAGACATATTCTTCCTCAGTATGCTTTTTACCCTCTCTGTCAAGTGATGTCACCCTTGCAGCAGGGACAGGAACATTCTTGACTGCTGGTTACAGGAGGCACGTCAGTGTAGCACTGTGGCAGCTAGCGGATGAACGTGCTTGCATCCCCAGATCCTCCAGTTACGACTATGGTTCGATCCACACCTTCTCCCATGAAACTGGGACGTTGGATCAGTGAGATAGCTGTTCCATGGAAGGAGGACTTTGCTGTTGTTGAACTCGGATTGTGATCTATATTGTCTCCTGCAGCAGTAGTAAAAACTTTTCCACGCATCTTGGGCGGGCAGACAACTTGCTCCAAGTGAAACTGCTCGCAAACACAGTTCCACATCTGCACTGTGAGGCGGAGGACACGATCATACGAGATGCTCATGCCAACATGTGCCAGCCTATCCACCAGTTCCTTCTTGCGTGTGTGGGCGTGTAACATCATCCCCACATATATTGGAAGAGGCGTTTCTTGCGCAGGGCTGTGCCATACAGTGGAGGATGGTGAGGTGCTTTGCATACGCTTGTGTTTTACGCTGTTGAACTTCACAATTTGAGCAATGGTAACTGCTGCATTGCTTGTGTCTGTCATCTGGTCCTTGATGCTGGGTCCCTCTAAGACCATGCTGACCAGGCCAAGCAGCATTTGTGGCACAGACTCTTTCTGGCATCCTTCAGGGAACCCAATGAAAGGCTTGGCTTCTCCAAACATGTGGCGGCGCACAACTTTTGCAGCACGTGCAAGATGGATAGCATCATTGTCGCTGTCCATTTCACAAGCTTTAGCAATAGCATCGCCAACATCTTCTCGAAATACCAACAGGATGTCTCTTCCCTTGCTGTGTGATTGCATGTCAGGGAACTGGGCAAGGAGTCTCTGCTTGAGACGTGTGGAGTGTACCCTTGTGTTGCTCCTGACGCCGAGCTGTTCAATTCTTGACTGGTATAGTTGAGCCAGTTCTGCTAACTTGAACACTGGCGCCATCTCCTCATCCTGTCTGGTCTCTTCAATAAAGAGCACAAGTTCAGCAAAAGCTACTCTTGACAGCTCTTTCTCTGGTTCAGTTTCTCCTGGTGCTTCAGAAGATCGGGCCGCTCTGGCACGATTATATAACCCTGACAAGCATTTGGCATGGTACTTAGCTTCCAGGGCCACCATGTCCCCAGCACTGAGTTTGCCAAGTTGGGCACTGTCTTCAAGGAGGGTCGCACAGTCCCTCACGTGCCTGTCAATTGTGAAGGTCGCTGCCTTGTGAAGCCGTTCTGAGCCTGCAGGTTGTTCACAGAAGAAACAGGAGGGGGGCCTTGACTTATCTGTGCTCGATGAGAGGGACCTGGTGCGCTTGCATGCATCAGTATTATGGCTGTCATCAGCAGTTACACGCATTCGCTTTTTGGCTCTCTGTACTTTTGTCCTGTTATATTTCAGTCGACAGGTTTCGTGATAACCAGCACTGTTTGCAATCATAGCTGCTTCAATTCCGTGACCTTCGTCAAGCCGGCGTAACTGAAGCGTACGTGGAAGCTCCTTTAGTTCATTGAATCTGATCAGATTTTTGGCCAGGGAACTGTAGCCGCTCCCGACATCTGTTCGCTTGGACTGTGAGGGACGAGTCAGTGTCTCTTTCGTGTCGTCTTGACAGATGATACACAGGTTCCAGTTCGTTGTTGGTGGATGCGATGACATTGAGACAGGTCGCTCTGGGTCGACCAACTTGAAGCTCTTGGACATGGCTGCTATTAAGCGATGACCATCATCACCAACCTGCAATGACAAATAAATATATTGGAGTCCATGTTACGACTATACGAGCATATTACACAAAATTTTAATTATTTCCCAAAAAAGGTTTTCCCCCCCTTCACAATTTCGAAAATCTGCTCCCATATGTTTGTAGTACTTGGTGAGGCGCATCCATAGACCCCATAAACGATGAAATCGTTCCACAAATGTAGAATCCCTCACCATTTTAATTCCTCTGGTAGCCATTTTAATGTCACCTTGCCACCATTTTGTAAAATGGCTGCCACGGCCCTCAGAGGCTAAATCTGTGGTGGCCAAATATCCAAATCGCTTCATAATATGTCTTTCTACAAGTGTGCCAAATTTGGTGCTTTTATCACTAAATGCACATGAGGTTAGCTATGCTGCCCCACTATTGAGGGTTTTTATATTTCCCTTCTTCATAAAAACCTATTTATGAAAAAACAGAATTGGATGTAACATGAGAGTTATATCCATTGCTGTTTTAGGAGTACTTTATATGAAGAGTAAATTTTACAACCTTTGTTGAATTAAAAAATAATTATATACGAGTTTTTGTTTGTTCCTTTAACATTTCCAAAACCCCTGGGTCAATTTCCCCCAAATTTTATTGTACCACATTATTTTCACACGTGGAAGGTCAATGTCACAACAGTAACTTTAAAATCTGAATCAAGTTCATGTAAAAACATGAAATAACCGTACTTTTGGTGATCGACCATCATACGTCAGGTGCACCCCTTGGCGGAAAGGTGGATCTTTGCTTGCTCCACACCTGTGCGTTGAAAGGTCGATATTCTATTGAGAATCAAACATTCTTCTTCCTCATTATCTTTATATGGGATGAGGCCTACTGGAACAACCTAAAATCATATTCTTCCATGTCTAAATTGCTGTGCACATCCCTTTCCATATAATTCCATGCCTTATTCACAGCTCTCTTCGTGGCTTTCTTCTTCTGCCCGTACAGGTGCAGTAATCCTGCATCTGGTTGGTCTCCTCTATCCTCTTCCAAACCTCCTTATCACCGACTGCCTTCACGATAGTCAGGTTCCTTGTGTAATTTCGTTGGAATTTTTTGGAGAGTAGCAAACCGATTGATTTTTGAGAAGTTTAAAATCTATTTAAATAAAAAAATGATGTTTCACATTTTTTCAACTTTTGGAAAGGTCGTTTTGGGGTGAAAAACGCTTTTTTTGAACTCCAATTTTAAAAAATCTGAAACAATACAAAATAACCAACTGATGATGGATTACTGTTAAATGGCTAACAATGGATTTTATAAGATAATAAAATGTTGCATTTTGACTGTCGATTGCCATGGAAACAGCATTTTTGGAGTGAAATTGCCATTTTTTAAAACATAATATTTTCCATCGGATGGCCTGTTTTAATTGTTAAATAAAGTGACTATGACTAACTTACACATAAGTCTTATGATTTTCAAGTACTGGAACATTTGGTTGCCATGGAAATGGCCATCTGTGCAATGAAACATTGGTGTGTCTGTTGTTCAATATCAGAAGGTTTCGGCACCTTCAGTCGTAAAACGTTTGATTTAAAATTTTTGGAGTTTGATGTATTGTAAGTGTGATCTTGGAGGGAACATAGGTGACGCCACATCGCGACGCCATGCCATCGCCTCAGGTTACAGTTGCTGGGCGTGGCATGACTTCGTGATGTGTTGCGGCGCACGTCCAAGCACGTGCAGCACTATGACGTCATTTTCAGTTCGCTAGGTTTATTCTCGATTTATTCATGACAGTTTACTTCGGAGCTTTATTTCATCATATTCGGTTTTCAACACCTTTCTTCCTTTTTCAGTAAGTTGTGATAGCCTTTGAGGCGTATGTACCTTTTTGTCATTTTATGTTCTTCTGTATGGGGTAGGATTATAGTTTGAATGGCCACGGGTTTGGAGGTTTTAATTGTGTTTCCTGTTAGGCTAGGAGTTGGATTGATGTAATTGATGGCAGTACCAGCACGAAGGTCGCAGTCATGGATGGAATGGTAGTTGTCCAGAAAATGACCCAGAAACCAGCAATGGTCGTGACAGTGAAGGACCTCAGTGAATGTTTCAATGATAGGGTGATGAGTCTGACCAGAGGCTTCGACCATGTAATTATTGTTTTTGATACATACAAGCAAGATTCCCTCAAGAGCACAACCAGAGAAAAACGACGTCAAGGAAAGGCACCAGTCCAATATCAGGTCAGGGATGATACCAGTATCAAACACATCACGATGAGTCAATTTCTGTCCCATGATCAAACCAAGGCTGATCTGACGGAGTACTTGGCAGAGAAAACTCTAGAATACAACCGCGATTCAACAAAGGTGGTAGTCGTTTCGGCATCTGGGCGGACGTCGAGCAACAGGGGTCTCCAATTTGAGGCGAATAACCATGAGGAGGCCGATACGTTGATGATCCAGCAAGCAATAGCTTCATCACAGCAACACACGGGAGATATTGAGCTGACGATATTCTCACCTGATACGGATGTTCTGGTTCTTGCCAAAGCAAACTATCATCTCCTGCCAAGACACACATCTATCTCAATGGCATCTAGCATTGTCAAAATCGAGCTAATATGGAAGGCCCAAGGTGAGGAGAGAGCCAAGGCATTGCCAGCCTTCCACGCATCCACAGGTGCCGATAATACTGGGCAGTTCGCTCGACATGGTAAGGCAAAGTGGTTCCAGTGCTACTTGAAGACCGATGACGACATGGTAGATGCCTTTGCTATACTCTGTAAGGATGCTGAACTGTCAGAGGACCTATACACAACTTTAGCAAGATTTGTCTGTTCAGGTTATTGTCCAAGTGGTGTCAATATTTCCAGCATCCTTGAACTTCGGTGGCATCTCTTCTGTAAGAACATGGCTGAGAATGACAAGTTACCACCAACTGTCGGTGCTCTGAGGCAGCATATCATGCAGGTCCATATCCAGGCATACATTTGGGGTCAAGCAGCAATTTCTCAGCAAATATTTCTTGATCCATTAAAGAATGGCTTCCACAAGGACACGAGTGGTCAACTCAAACCGACAACAACAGACATTCTCCCTGCACCAAAGGCAATTATCGAGATGATAAGGTGCAGTGCAAGACAGAATGTTCATCACAGATAGTCCGGGAGCCAACCGATCAAAATTAAAAAAAAATTGCCCGGTCTGCTATAAAATTTTTGTGTTGATTTTCATAAAGAGACACCCTTTGAGTATATGAAAACCAATGTTGGCAATGGTGAAACTCTTGCGCAACAACACAGTCAACACTTATGCGAGCCCCCTCTGATAACAAAATGTTGGCAAAAGCGAAGATGTAGGATGGGGGTAGGGGTAATTCATATTGTCCTAAAATCATAACCACTAAACCTATATACACAAATGACCCCTCATATTAAAGAGGAGTTCATTTCCTATATCACAATTGGTGATTTAACCTACCTACAATTGACAAGGTTATATGTCAAACAACAAAAGATTTATGCAACTCAGAAATGCTTGACTATCAATGGGGTCAGGAACAAGAACATACTTTTACATGCCATGGTTTTAAGGAAGATAAAATTAGAAATGGATTAACACAATATTGTGACATGAAACATCCTCTTCAGAGGAAGAGTCACTCTCTGAAACAACTCCACCACATGAACCTCTCTGACGAAGGCATATGCATGTCACTCAGCAAGGCACAGCAGCCTTTTTGCATAAACATCGTTTCAGACATTTGGATAATTTGCACATGCAAGACACCGTTTTGTCTATGTTTGGCTTGGCTGGCTTAGACATGAGAATTGGGACCAGTTTTCCATTGATAAGGGTTCTGCCAAATGTTGTGGCTGGGGGAAGTGCTCGGTCACTGAGATGTGCACGTCTATACAGAAGCAATTGATACAATGCTCTTAAAACAAGGAAGTAAAACGCATCTTCTGTTGCTGGCAGTGACCTAAGGTCTAATTTTGAAGAGACAATCATATGCTGCCTGAGGGTATCCAAACAGCTGAACCCTTTTTGGCCATACAGAGCAGTCCAGTATACTCTGGCCTCATCAATGACACATTCTGTTGCTGCCATTTCACTATCTCTTCCAAAATCAACAAGGTGGGGAAGGTTTCCTATCAGTCCCAGAGAAACCTGTGCCGCTCTTCTTTTCACAGGAACACAGGCATCATCCCAACTGACTGGAAGAGGGGTGACGCTGCTCTCAGTGCCGGGCAAGGTCTTTGCTCGGATAATTCTTGATAGGGTTCGCCACCATCTGCTTGAGCACCAGCGTCCAGAGCAGTCAGGCTTTACACCAAAGAGGTCAACGATTGACCGTATCCTTGCCCTTCGTGTCCTCACCGAACGCAGACGAGAGTTTCGGCAGGGGCTGCTTGCAGCCTATGTTGATCTCTGTAAAGCGTTCGATTCAGTGAATCGGGATGTCCTCTGGAGGATTCTTGGTCTTCGTGGGGTGCCACCAAAACTGATCGATCTGATGTCTGAACTCTACTCTGGAACTGAGAGTGCTGTGAAGTGTGGTGGTACCATCTCTGACTTATTTCCAGTTGTTACTGGAGTTCGTCAGGGATGTGTACTTGCCCCCACACTTTTCAGCACTTGTATGGACTGGATTTTAGGGAGGATGTCGGAGAGATCAAGTTGCGGTGCATCGTTTGGCAATGTCAAGATCTCGGACCTTGATTTTGCAGATGATGCAGTCATCTTTGCGGAGACTTTAGACATCCTCTTGGGGGCCCTCGAGGTGCTGAATGAGGAGTCGGAGCCGTTGGGATTATGGATTTCTTGGGTCAAAACTAAGATCCAGGCTTTCGGTGACATCTTGGATGCTGCTGTCCTGTCTGTGTCTGTTTGTGGTGAGGATGTTGAGGTCGTGGATAGATTCACTTACCTTGGCAGTGATATTCATGTCTCCGCAGGTTGTGAGCCGGAGGTCAATAGACGTCTGGGTCGGGCCTGGGGAGTCATGGATTCACTGGATCATGGGGTGTGGCGCTGCCGGTACCTGTGCGGGAGGACGAAAGTCCGAGTCTTCAGGTCCTTGGTACTTCCAGTCTTGCTCTATGGGTGCGAGACTTGGACTTTGACCAAGGATCTGAGACAGAGACTTAATTCCTTTGGTACCAGGTCTCTTCGAAGAATCCTTGGCTATCGCTGGTCAGATTTTGTGTCCAACGAGCAGTTGCTGAGAGAGACTCGGATGAGATTTGTTACCTGCATAGTCCGTGAGCGTCAGTTGCTGCTGTATGGACATGTGGCTCGTTTTCCTGACGCTGATTCTGCTCACCAGATTCTCTCAGCGAGGGAGTCTCATGAGTGGAGGAGGCCAGTGGGCCGACCACGTGCCTCATGGTTGCAGCAGGTTGACCATCATCTCAAGGAGATGGGGATGGGCCTGGCATCTGCCTGGGGGATGGCCAGATGGAGGCCCCTGGAGTACCGGCGGAAAGTGGACGCAGCGACGCGCTGTTCTGGCACATGCTCCCATACCTGACCTGACCTCTTCTTTTCCCCTTCTGAATGGGTAGCTCACTGTGTCACATCCACACAACACATATGTGCACAGAAGTGTAGCTGCGACATCAAGAGGATTTTCTGGTACTTCTTGCTCAACACTTCTACCAGCTCATGAATAGGTAGGTATTGATTCTGCCGTTGTATCCAGAGTTCTTGCAATGTGTTCAAGCAGCAGAAGTGATATATACACAGCATAATTATGTCTGTATCTGTTGCATGCACAACAGCTCGATGGTGATCAAGATATTCCACACAATATGCAAGATGAGCAATAATCCTTGTGTCTGCCTCTTCATGTTCTTCACAAGGTAAGTCCAGAACTGAACTTGATGCTGATGTGATGGAAAGAGTGTGACCTTTGTTTTCCATCATACCACCAAGAATGATGGTCACTCCATCTGGAATAGCTTCAGGACTCTCACAAAGGGAAGTGCCAATGAAGTTCTGAAGATTTCCTTTATTTCTTGGATTCTTCATGAGTAAATTCCAGTCCGGAATTTCTAGACTCTTGGATGGTGAGAATTGTCTTGCCTGGTCTGTCTGGTTTCTCCTCTGCTGCTCATCACCCTTCAAAGTATGGCTATCATCAAAATCATACTGATCACCAATGATGTTGACACAGTTGCACATTTCAGGTTTCAACTGCAGGAGCTTGCGAAGATACAGCTGGGGAAGTTCACCAAATGTTTTCACACCCATTTTTTGGTATTTATTTACAAATGCCATTGTGTCTACCAGATAAACTGTGTATAGGTCACTCTGTGGTAATGATGGCAGCTGTAAAACAACATCCTGCTCAGCTTCAGCAATTAGCACTGCCACGAAATCAGACTTGTTGCCTTTGCGCATTACAAACCCCTGTGCTAAGCGTGGATCAACCTCAAACAGGGATGATGGGTAGTCTGTCCACTCATGGGAAAATGCAATCTGTCTTGTGACTGGGTCGGCATCTCGATAGAAACACAGCACACGTGTAGCTGCAGTCTCATCTTGATAGATCCTGATTAAACTCTGTTTCCTTGATGGGTTTGATTTCTTCTGTGAGGAGAAAGTTACCAGCTTCAGTGGTTCAATCCTAATAGAGACCACCTCTTCTGCTTTCATAATGGCTTCCATGCCCTTAGCTTGAGCATGGACCAAGTCTTTTGAAGCAGCCTTCTCACCAGTTGCTCTATTGAGCAGATCCACTTGGTTGTTACACTGGAATGGGTTTATCATCTGCTGGCATATCACTTTCTTGATCTCCTCAACATGCATATGTTCTTCTGTTGCCTGCTTATGTGTTTCTCCATGATGAGTAGATTCCTGTTGGCCTAGATTAGCCATAGACTTTATGTTCTCTGATACAGCTGTGAGAAATGGTGCTGTCTTCACATATTTATCTCGAGCAGCTGGTGCCTGAGATATGCCTTTGAACAGAGATGTCTTCCCTTCATTGTTGTATGTCTGCTCCAGGGCCATGTCACTCCAAACACCATTGAATTTTCCTTTGGAAGAGTGAACTGTGAAGTACCCAACCTGGATCCAGCAAACCTTAACCGAACTGTGTTCAATAGAGTAAGAGGATTTTGGGGGTAGGGGTAACTTTGGTTGACAAAAATGTTAATTTTCTCTTTAAAAATTGATAGAACTCACTCAAATTTGCTGTTTTAATTAGCCATGGATACCATGTTCATATCACATTAAGAGAAATTAGTATTCTAATGCAGCATCTGCCTATGATAAGAAAAGTTCTAAAGGCCATCTTCAAAAAACGTTATTTTTAAGGCATTTTTCACAAAATTATGTACTTTTACGAGGTTTACTTCCACAAAGGCAATTTTTTTTTGTCATTTTACAATGCACTGATTGAATTCTTACATTTAGTTCACATTTATTTTTAATGAATGTGATTTTTTAATTTTTTTAGAAATTTTATTGACAATTGCTGTTTTATCAAATTTTTCAAATCTTCCTCAAACAAAAACGTCCGCCAAAATTTTTCGCAAGAGCTTATGAATTGCCAACATTGGTTTTCATGAACTGCAAACATATATCTAAACATCCTGGGGGTGTAAAATTTTATAGCAGAGGCTGTAAGGTCCAACCCTAAAACAGCCTCGTACACAGGTTGGCTCCCGGACTAAGAGATGTTCCTGCAGGGCCAAGAACTTAACATGCACTGATCTTTGCATGTGCAGCACTTCGTGTGAGAATGACAAGGACTCAAACATTGAACGATATGACCACGATAGTGATGATGATGATGGCAATGATGAGTGACATTTGAGACAGTGATGCCAATTGGCTACAAACTCATATTTGACATTAAGTACATTTCACTGATCACCATATTCATGCGTTACTTGTTTCAAGATTTGAAAGCAATACATTAAATAAATGGTAATTTGACAAAATGATAGCCATTTCCATGGCACCATTGCTCAAAATACAGATTTCTGTATTCTATAGTAAGAACTGTCCTCCAGTTAACAATTATGCATCATCAGTTGCTTGCTTGCGATTAATTTTGAATTTTCAGAACTGAAATAAAATAAAACGGGTTTTTACCCCAAAACGACCTATTTGACCACATTATATGCATTGAAAAAATGTGAAACATGGATTTTCTGTTTTGGTGTTGTTTAAGCTTTCCAAAAATGTTGGGGTTAACTACTCTCCAAAACATTCCAACGAACGTCAAATTATGGACACAAGGAACCTGACTACGACTTCCTCCGTCCACCACACCTGGATTATATTCCTTGACATTGCACCGCCCTCATATTTATTTTCCGAATGCAAAAGATAAATTAACATACAAAGGGTCCTTAGTCTTCACGGCACTCCACTGAGTGTAAACAGAGGCCGAATGATCCTGTACGACCTTTTAAATAAGGAAATGAGGAGGCCATTTTTAGGCCCATAATTTCCATGTTGCACTTCAAAGTTACTTTTTGCTGCAGCTGTAGATAACATTACTCTTGGTGTTTTATTAAAGTCTAGGCAATCGACTCACTGGGAATTGAGGCACACGAATAAGTCCATGTCGCGGCCGGTCGCTAATAGATCACGAATTCCAACAATTTAACCACATGACCCAGTGTCCTCCATCTGACGACCGTTTAACTGGAACATGCAATCTCCTTATTGGAGAATCATGCCCTCAGCAGTTGTGCTGCTTTTATCTTAATTGTATCTGGATTAAGGCGGCCGAGCTTACTGCTCGCACAACGCCAGACTGATGTGAGAGCCAATTAGTCGGGGAATTATGACCTCCTGGCTGATCATTGCTGGACCAATAAGGGGAAAGGACAGACACAGGCAGATTGAAAGGAAAATGTGAACAAGGTAATTTATTTATAGCAAGTAATGTGGGGTAAGGGGAAGGAGGGAAGGGAACTCGAGGGCTTTAATGGAGTCAAAGGGCAACCGGGGCAGGAAAAGGGGAAATGCAGTAAAAGCAATCAAGGTGTGTATTTACGAAAAGGAAAGAAAATTCACAAGTCGCAGACTTAATGTAACTTATTTCTTACCTAACACAAAACATGACGGTCGAGGGTACCCATCAGACCACACACACAGGGAGACAATTAGGAGGGGAAGGGTGGCCTTTGTCTACCGTACGTGGAACCGTCGCCCTCCTCTGCTTGATACTGCTCTCCCTGCCACTCTCCGGAATGACCCTGATGCTGCACTCCACAACCGAGGGTCCACAAAGTCCATCAGAACCGCACACCAAACCATTGACAAGGGAAGACAACAACTGTGATGAGAGAGAGAGAGAGAGAGAGAGAGAGAGAGAGAGAGAGAGAGAGAGAGAGAGAGAGAGAGAGAGAGAGAGAGAGAGAGAGACAGAGAGACAGAGAGACAGAGAGACAGAGAGAGATATGAGCATCTGGGACCAGGGAAGACAACCACAGTGACGACCAGGGCAGAGAGAGAAAGAATCAGCGTGCTGGGCACAGCTTTGCAGTCGCTGGGGCAGGTGGGGCGAAAGAGCCACACGTCAGATCTTCTGAGGCCGCCTGGAACCAGCTATTGGGTCATGTCAGATCGTACGAGCTGGCCCCATGCTAGCCTTGAGTGGATTCCCCTGCAGCCCTGTCCATTCTACTTACTTGCCTGGATATGCACTCAGTTTGCCCTTCCGACTGTCACCAGGAGTGAAGCTCTGCATTTAACATGAGGAAAATCACTTTTACTCCCATGTATCCCGGACGAACCCCATAAGTCCAAAAATGGCGATGGCAAAAAGTCACGGAGTGGGGCAATTATTGCAGGGAGGCTGTGTCGTGTCCTGGTCCATTTACTGGTTGTGTTCAGGTGGATGGTAATGAACGGGAATTAGGGAAAGAAAATACAGTGCAGGCATAGACGGCAATAAATTACTGTACAGGGTAGACGTCCATTCAGACGAACAAACAAACAAGGACTAGGTGGAGCTTTAAACAATAAATGGGTATTCGGTATGCACTTCTAAAGCCATGGCTTCAGTGAAGCTTCCAGAACACTGGTGTTATTCACACATGCGGAGAAGCCATGACAGTAATGCACACCCTACATGATGATGGCAGTCACGGCACAAATCATTACGTGCTGATGTTATTATCCCAATGGGTTGAGAGGGGGGTGTGATATACCCAACCCAATGCATTTAATTGCACAATAACCCCAACAGGGAAGGTGCTATTCTTAACATACATTACAGATATAACTATTCTAAGAGGCTACGTGCTGTGTGTTTAAATTTCGGCAAATAGTTTATAAAGTCAGAACAATATATACAGATGCATATATGTGTATACACAATACATGGCCAAAAGTATGAAAGTATGGGGACACCTGCTCATCCAACATCTCATTCCAAAATCATGGGCATTAATATGGAGTTGGTCCACCCTATGCTGCTATTACAGCTTCCATTCTTCTGGGAAGGCTTTCCACTAGACGTTGGAAGATTGATTGCTGCAGGGATTTGCTTCCATTCAACCACAAGAGCATTCGTGAGGTCGGGCACTGATGTTGGGCGATTAGGTCTGGCTTGCAGTCGACGTTCCAATTAAATCCAATGGCGTTCAATGGGGTTGAGGTCAGGGCTCTGTGCAGACCAGTCAAGTTCTTCCACAATGATCTCCACAAACCATTTCTGTATGGACCTTGCTTTGTGCACGGGGGCATTATCATGCTGATACAGGAAAGGGCCTTCCTCCAATTGTTGCCACAAAGGTGGAAGCACAGAATCGTCTAGAATGTCATTGTATGCTGTCACATTAAGATTTCCCTTCACTGGAACTAAGTGGCCTAGCCCGAACCATGAAAAACAACCCCAGACCATTATTCCTCCTCCACCAAACTTTGCAGTTGGCATTATGCATTTGGGCAGGAAGCGTTCTCCTGGCATCCACCAAACCCAGATTGGTGCGTTGGACTGCCAGATGGTGAGGCATGATTCATCACTCCAGAGAACACGTTTTCACTGCTCCAGAGTCCAATAGCAGTGAGCTTTACACCACTTCAGCCGACGCTTGGCATTGCGCATGGTGATTTTAGGCTTGTGTGCGGCTGCTCGGCTATTGAAACCCATCTCATGTTGCAACTGATGACAGACGATTTTTCCATGCTTCACGCTTCAGCACTCGCCGGTCCCATTCTGTGAGCTTGTGTGGCCTACCACTTCGTGGCTGAGCTGTTGTTGCTCCTAGACGTTTCCACTTCACAATAGCAGCACTGAGAGTTGACTGGGGCAGCTCTAGCAGGGCAGAAATTTGATGAACTGACTTGTTGGAAAGGTGGCATCCTATGACGGTGCCATGATGAAAGTCACTGAGCTCTTCAGTATGGCTCATTCTACTGCCAATGTTTGTCTATGGAGATTGCATGGCTGTCAGCAATGGGTGTGGCTGAAACAGCCGAATCCAGTAATTAGAAGGGGTGTCTGCATACTTTTGGCCATGTATTGTATATATACATATGCATCCTGTATATATACAATATACATATTGTATATATATACATATTGTATATACAAGTGTATATACAGTATATGTGTATGTATTGTTGGAAAGGTGGCATCCTATGATGGTGCCACATGTGGTGCCTGGGAGTGTTTGGGCCAAAAAATATTTGAAAATGAAAAGTTAGATTTTTATTTATTTATTTTAATCGCTCGATCTTGCCTGCCTTTGCAGCTTTGTGAAAGGTAATATTGAATGATCCCTGACCCCATTCCTTAGTGGGTTTCGGGAAGTGTTTGAGGCACCCACATAAAAATGAAGCAAAAACAACAAATGGATTTCTTCAACATGCCAACAGTCTTAAAAAAAAAACTCCAGGCAATGTGGGGTGCCCTTTTAGTGAACTATGAAGTGTTCAATGAAGGTCAGGTATGGGAGCATGTGCCAGAACAGCGCGTCGCTGCGTCCACTTTCCGCCGGTACTCCAGGGGCCTCCGTCTGGCCATCCCCCAGGCAGATGCCAGGCCCATCCCCATCTCCTTGAGATGATGGTCAACCTGCTGCAACCATGAGGCACGTGGTCGGCCCACTGGCCTCCTCCACTCATGAGACTCCCTCGCTGAGAGAATCTGGTGAGCAGGATCAGCGTCAGGAAAACGAGCCACATGTCCATACAGCCGCAGCTGACGCTCACGGACTATGCAGGTAACAAATCTCATCCGAGTCTCTCTCAGCAACCGCTCGTTGGACACAAAATCCGACCAGCGATAGCCAAGGATTCTCCGAAGAGACCTGGTACCAAAGGAATTAAGTCTCCGTCTCAGATCCTTGGTCAAAGTCCAAGTCTCGCATCCATAGAGCAAGACTGGAAGTACCAAGGACCTGAAGACTCGGACTTTCGTCCTCCCGCACAGGTACCGGCAGCGCCACACGCCATGATCCAGTGAATCCATGACTCCCCAGGCCCGACCCAGACGTCTATTGACCTCCGGCTCACAACCTGCGGAGACATGAATATCACTGCCAAGGTAAGTGAATCTATCCACGACCTCAACATCCTCACCACAAACAGACACAGACAGGACAGCAGCATCCAAGATGTCACCGAAAGCCTGGATCTTTGTTTTGACCCAAGAAATCCGTAATCCCAATGGCTCCGACTCCTCATTCAGCACCTCGAGGGCCCCCAAGAGGATGTCTAAAGTCTCCGCAAAGATGACTGCATCATCTGCAAAATCAAGGTCCGAGATCTTGACATTGCCAAACGATGCACCGCAACTTGATCTCTCCGACATCCTCCCAAAAATCCAGTCCATACAAGTGCTGAAAAGTGTGGGGGCAAGTACACACCCCTGACGAACTCCAGTAACAACTGGAAATAAGTCAGAGATGGTACCACCACACTTCACAGCACTCTCAGTACCAGAGTAGAGTTCAGACATCAGATCGATCAGTTTTGGTGGCACCCCACGAAGACCAAGAATCCTCCAGAGGACATCCCGATTCACTGAATCGAACGCTTTACAGAGATCAACATAGGCTGCAAGCAGCCCCTGCCGAAACTCTCGTCTGCGTTCGGTGAGGACACGAAGTGCAAGGATACGGTCAATCGTTGACCTCTTTGGTGTAACGCCTGACTGCTCTGGACGCTGGTGCTCAAGCAGATGGTGGCGAACCCTATCGAGAATTATCCGAGCAAAGACCTTGCCCGGCACTGAGAGCAGCGTCACCCCTCGGTAGTTGTTGCAGTCTTGGCGATCACCCTTCCCTTTCCAGAGAGGGACAACAAGGCCCCTCTTCCAGTCAGTTGGGATGATGCCTGTGTTCCAGGCAGAGCACAAAACTGCATGCAACGACGCGAGTGCAGCATTTCCACCAGCCTTGAGAAGTTCGGCATGGATGCCACAGATCCCTGGAGCTTTGCCCCGTTTCAACTGGTTCACCGCAGCCCGTGTTTCCACAAGCGATGGTGGACCACAGTTGATTCGAGGGTCAGCAACAGGGATTGTAACACCCTTGACGTCCAATTCGAGAGCTGGGGGATCAGCCTGGTACAACCGCTCAAAGTAACCGGCCCAGCGGGCCTTCACTTCAGACTCCTCTGTCAAGAGCCTACCACTCTCTGCTCGAACTGCAGTGCTCCGAGGGATGGGCTTGGATGAACGTAATGCGCGAATTCCCCTGTAAGCGGGACGAGAATCACCTGTCCACAGGTGATGCTCTACCCCCTCACAGATTCCTCGCACATAGGCCTCCTTGTCCACCCTCAGTGCACGTACAGTTTTACGCCTCAGCTCCCTGAACAGCTCAGCTCTGCCATTCAGCCTGGCCCTGCTACTCTGGTCAATGGTATCCAGTGTCCCTTGAGAGACAAAATTCTTCTTTGCCCTGCGGTGAACTCCAAGGCATCCACCGGCAACATCAAGGACGGTGGTCTTGAAGGTGCTCCACAACTCTTCAGGACCCCCCAAAGCACCCAGCCCCCCCAAGTGTCCACTCAGCCTGTTCGCAAACTCCTCAGCTACTCTCTCATCCCTGAGCTTGGCAACATCCAGCCTAGGCTGGGATGGTACCATTCTCCAGGATTTAAGGTGCAGCTTTAGAGTTGCTACAACAAGCCTCTGGTCAGTATTGAGGAACTGAGCACTCCGGTAGACCCTGCAGTTCTGGATCATCCTCCAACGACCGTCAATGAGGACATGGTCAATCTCCTTTGCCACACCGCCAGCGTTGGAATACCAAGTCCAGCGATGAGCTTGCGGGCGCTGAAACCATGAACCAGCCACCCTAAGTCCATGACTTCTTGCAAAGTCAAGGAACTTAGTGCTATTCTGGTTCATAGTTCCTGACCCATGGGGACCAACACACACCTCATAACCATCCCTATCAGTTCCAGTCGATGCATTGAAATCCCCCAAGACTAGAAGTGTATCTCGTCTGGGGCACTGATCAACCACAGACTCGAGTGTGGCGTAGAATGTGTCCTTCACGGTAAAATCACTCGCCTCAGTCGGAGCATAAATAGAGACCAGGGAAATGACACCTAAGGAGTGACGAATCCTTAATCTCATAATACGCTCGTTGACCGGTGTTACCTCAATTATCATTGGGGTCAGCTTATTGGACACAGCTACAGCAACTCCTTGGGTATGGTAACCATCAGAGCGACCAGACCAATAGTAGGTGTAACCACCCACCATTATCTCGCCGCAATCCGGTCTCCGAACCTCAGAGAGAGCTGCAATCCCGATGTCCAAACGCTTGAGCTCAGATGATAACAGAGACAGGTGATCATCCTCTCTTAGGGATAGGACATTCAATGAAGCCATGCCTTGAATCTACAGAAAAATTGATGCTCAAAAGCCATGTGTACCTGCCTTTCCAGATAAGCTTTGAATGTAAATCACGTTCTCCAGGGCTGAAGCATAGTTTCTGAGGAAAAGAAGAAGGGCAACTTTTGGGAGACATATTTATTACATATGTATGGGGAGATGCGGAATACAAAATTTTTACCACAATACCTTGATGATACCTTTCATGTCTGCCATGTTGCATCTTACATAATCAGTTTTTATGTCTCTTACATCATATATCCATCGAACACATTCAATCCAAAACTTTGTTTGCTTATATTTGTAAATAGGAGCATGCTGTGTAAATTATCTATTAATTACATAAGTTTAAAAAATGTCAGCTTTTCACCCTTCTCCTTCTCTGTTCACAAGTAATAAATGACCCCCTAGTCATCTCCTTGAATATATTGTTGCGAATTTGCGCCCGCCGGCGTGCGATCGGCCACGTAACTCGAATCGCGGCACGTCGCCCACCGGACGGACAATTCAGTCGTGACCCTCCGGGAACTATCGCCCGGAGCCACCACCAGAGTTTAACCTCACCACGATCGTGCCAATTGGTCACCCGCACAGGATAGGGTTGCTCGCCAAATTCGACCTACATAAGTACCTGCGCGAGTGGTCGACCGGGCGATCGTACCACGCCACAGGCCGAACCGCTTAAGCGGTTCGTTCCGTATTACAAGGATAACCGAGCGGAGTTATCGTCGGCCTTGACGGTTCCGATTACTTACCGGGCGTTTTAAACCCACTACGAATCTCTTACGCGATGCAGGATGGAGAGTCAATAAAAAGGAAGGAGACGAAGCAGAGTGGGAACAGTTCAACAAGCAAGCATTTTATTCACACACGCAGACACACAGACGCACGTATTTACAGCAAAAGAATAATGCAACAAAAGCAAATGCAGAGTTAAAACCGAATAAGACCGACATATGGCAACACTTACGCAGTTCTACTTTACAGACGGCGCCACCACAAGCATTTACACAAAAAGCAAAGGAAAAAGAAAAGAAGTCGCGACTTCCCTTTTCGTGGTTGGTGAGTCCCTTTCCCACGACCGTCAGCGTGGTCGCGCCTGGCCCCGACTCTCTCGCGGCCTGCGAACCCTCTCCGGCACTCCTCGTCCAGACGCGCAGGTCCACCTCACAACCGGCGCTGCCGCGTCTCCCGTCTGTGCCTCCGTTCACAGGCCGCTTGCCAAGCCGCGAGCGCAGGACCTCTTCCCCCGACAAGACAAGCAGACAGGAAGCCTCGAAGACTCTCTAACTTAGGAGACAGGAAGCCTCGAAGACAACTCAACCCTTAGGAGACAGGAAGCCTCGAAAAACCAACTCAACTTAGGAGACAGGAAGCCTCGAAGACAACAACAACAACTCTCAAGGTCCATGCTGTCCTCCTTTTGTAGCGCGGGGCTCCGCCCTTTGCTCCGCCCCATTTTCGGCCCCGCCTCCCTTCGAGCTTCTTGGAGAAGCCTCTCGAAGGGGGGCGTGCCCTTTCGCTCTCCCTCCACCCCGCCCCGTGCGGGGGCCGGGGGAGTCAGTTTTTGGCTCGGGGCCAGAGAATTATTCCCCCAAAAAGAGGACCCCACCTTTTCTCACCTTTGACCCCCAGCTCGGATCGCACTTCCACCACACCGAGTGCGGATAATTTAAACGGGAGAAACAGGCGGGAAAACCCCCGAGCATCGTTGTTGGTTTTTGTTTGTTCCTCCGCGGAGATCGTAACCGCACGGGGCCTATTGAATGGCGAGTGGCGAAGATGTGGTAGCGTAGATGGTGGAGGTGGCATAGTTGTAGTGTGGTTGGCGCTGTGGTGGGGATGGCGTGGTTGTTGAGATGCTGTTTGTTTGAAATAAAAGATGGAACAGAAAATTTGCTAACTCAAAGCGTCGCAGCTCGGATGGATCACATAAATTCCCTCAACGGGTGTAGACCAACACATGGACCTATCGAGATATCTCACCTGAGGACTCTTTATGGTGTAAAGCGAATTTCCACAACCGTAACAATATATACACATATATGGAAATAATGGGGTGGTATAAACACCAATCGAATGAGTCTGACCACCTTCGATGTAATTTCCTCCTGTGAGGCAAGATATAATGTTGCAGCATCATCCAATAGAGGGGAACCAGACTCGATGGAGTCCACAGTACTTTGAATTCATGCCGATACACCGAATGGAGTTGAGAACGGCCAAGAAAGGACTTACCTCAACAATGAACATTCTATGCAGAGTGTATCATTTATGCAGTGAAAAATATATTGTCTGCAGATATTGTCAGCCACTGTTACATTGTGGCTGATTGATTATAAGGGCTAAGGGGCCCCAATGACTGCCATCTGCCAGAGGCTGATTTCAGAAGTAAATTTAAGGATTTGCCAGTTCATCCTCGTGTGGGAGAAGGTGGAACTGTATACAATTGAATACCATGTTCCATTTGCTTGATAAGTTTCTTTTTTCCTCTCAGATCTGTTATTGTTAAATTGTGTAAAAAGTAGCAAAATATCTATTCCATATTGTCAGTGACAACCTATTTTAGGATATGGCTTTTCCTGATCATTCCTATATTCACATTTTTTGAATTACTTTTAATAATCACATTATTTTAATTATAATCCTGATCATTATTTAAGGATATGTGATTCACAGATCTATCACATATATCTGAAAGGATGGTGCAGTGGTGGCTCACTTACCTTTGAGCTGTCTCGTCTGGGTTCGATTCTGGATTTAACCATAAATCGTTGGATTTGTGCTTCACAGGCACTGTGTTTTATTGCAAAGTGTGCTATCAATCAGAAATGTTAGGCTATCTGTACCATCTGCTATCATTCGTTTCTGGATGTCATAGATCCCACAGTGTTGTCTTTCGTGAAGAGTAGGTGAGTTATTGCCAGCACTCTGAACAAATTACAAATTCACACGTCCAACTTTCCAACGTCAAGCATGATTGGCCTGTTCATGAAAGACTTGTGCCAAAAACCTTCTCTGGTCAACTAAACAAGGTGGGAATAATTGGGGTCATTAATATAGTTGCAGTAGTAGTAGCAGTAGTAGACCTTGTGAATCACGCTGAACCTGAAATATCTTTGAATGTACATTAAAAATACATGCAACTTAAAAAAGATCTTGTTGGCACTCATATACGAGGGGATGTTATTATCACATGACACTTGCAATCGTCCAAGAGATGCCATTTTAAAATCTTATATGTGCTGGTATATATTCTTTGTAAGGAAATATTTGTATAACGACATATAATTGCATATTGAAAAGGTAAACAAAAAAAACTTTGGCTTTTCTTGGGCTCTGTATCTCGTTACGAGAACCTTTTGAACGTTCCACGTATGGCATGTTGCATAATGCTACATTAACCTTTTGTTGGATTCTGTGATGCAGAATGCAGACAAATCATAATTAAAGAGAGACGGGTTCATAATGCTCAGAGCCCAGCAGTCGGATTTGGAATGTTAATCATTTTAAATGCATTCCTTCAATACACACGAGAAGATTAGGTTTTTCACTCGACTCTAAATCTATTTCAAGCGTTTTCTTTAGACATTTTTAAGACTTGCTATAATTAGACGCAGAGACATGTTAAACATTTTTGTCAGAGCCATACGGTGTGGCTCAATTATTTGAATACTTGATCTTAAGAAGTCATAAAGAATTTAAAATATGAGCTCGTGGGCACAGAAATCCATGCAATAAGCGACTCGTGGGCACAGAAATCTTAAACATAATGTGGACAATTTAATTGAGATTGCTGACTTCAATGATTTTCTCCTGGTATTGTTGCTCGAGTATTATCTTGTCTGGAAATTTCCAAAGGTGTGTGTGCATACTTTAAACCCCAATCTCTTTCTGCTTTTAAATCATATTTTTATTTCATTGTTTTTTCATGTTGTCCTTCACTAGGTTCAAACTTCCTTTTTGTTAAACCAGCATCTTATTTACTCAAAAAGAAGATGAAGAGGAAAATAATGTCTGTATTCCACTAACTGGATCTCACATGCTTTGACTGCAAAAGCCTCAATCAACATTTCCTTTTGATTTTAAGACTGCAACTTCACATGGGGTTTGGATGAATGGTGCCCTTTCCTTTACCTGCAGACATGGGGGATGAAGAGTACACACACGTTGAGGCAAATGCCTTGTGGCAGGTCTTCCCTCGTGTGACATAGCTTCATAAATGCCTGCAAATCAATAACTGTCATAATGAAAGGAAGGGTTTGAATATTCAATGCTGAATTCAGAGTAAAAACATGCATCTACTCCCCAGGCAACCCGTTCTATTTGTAGATAAGCTAATTTGCTATTAATTTCGTGGGGGAAATGTCGACAGCTTTTTGTACAAAAGCAAGCTTTGCGTTTGATTGAATTCCATTAACTTTCTGGGGTTTTTTTTTTCCAGGCAATCCAGAAAATGAACGAGAACTTCACCTGGTTTTAAATGCTCAAACTCATCTCCACAAAGAGATTTTGGCCCTTGTTTTTGTAAGAATGCTTTCTTAATGCCAGTTTGAAATGTTGGAATTTGTAATGTTCTCGAGCAAGTTCAGGTAACAAACTTAAGACGAGTGAAGTGTGGTCACAGGGTTAAGAATTATTGTGAAACTTATTGAAGTACACCATGCAAATTCAGTTTCTTTATTTTTCTTACAAGTACATTGAATGCTAAACAAAACCTTGAGTGCAGTTTGATGATTTAATAATTTACCATTGATCCAACTTTTTGCATATTTTTCTTTGAAAAGATAATAACAAACATGCTTGATATTTTGATGCAGATGGTTTCTGAGATGAAGGATAACTTTAGATCCATCATACGGAATGAAGCATGGTTATTGGTTTAAATGTGGTGATTGGATGACATATGGTTATTTGATAAGTACCTTTTTGTTGTTTGTTTTTTTGTTTTTTTTACAATTGTTTACATAATGTTTATGTGCCAAAAGTTGCACTGTGCCTTTGCATTTAAATATAGATGAACACTGTTTAAATGTTATGCTATGCTTAATAAAATAATGTTGAGTTTTGGGAGAGGAATTTATTTGAAAGAATGTATGTTCCACACGTAAAGAACCTTATCTCACAAACTTCTTATCACTTTGAAAACGTTTTTTCTCTCAAACTTACATGATCATGAATTCTGCTGACATGAGATACAGGGAATTCTGCACAGCTAACTATTTTATGTGATCACAACGAAGGCATATGCAAGGACATGTATATATAGTGGCGACAAAGTCCCTATGCACACAGTTAGAAAATTAGTTAGAATTTATCTGTATGCTTCCCTCCATTCTCTGGACAAATTTGAAATTTTCTCCATGTTCTTCTGGACATCTTCCATGTTGAGAGTTGGAGATCATAAAAGCAGCCCCTGACAGCTATTTTTTATGTCTTCAACTGTCAAGAATCAGCTATCCTGCTATCTTCAGCTATCCTGCAACAAGATTGTGCACCAGCACAATATGCTCTCACAGTTGGAGAATATCTCGATGACTAATTCGGTGGACAATGGATTGGACGTGGATCTGAGATAGTGTGGCCTCCTTGAAGTCTGGACTTAACAACATGTTACAACTGGCTTTGGGGCATTGTGAAAGAGGAAATTTCTCATCTCCGCCTAACAACAGTTGAAGACCTCGAAATAGCTGTCAGGGGCTGCTTTTATGAACTCCAACCCTCAACATGAAAGACGTCCAGAAGAACATGGAGAAAAATTCAAATTTGTGCGGAGAATGGAGAGAAGCATACAGATAAATTCTAACTAAATTCTGTGTACATGGGGACTTTGGGGCCACTCTGTACATGTGAAAAAGTCCTGACTCAACCCAGGACTCAAACCAAAAGACCCTCATCACTAATGTAGCGACAGGCCACTGAGCTTTTGAGTCTTCAGGAGTGTATCACACTAACGCTGCAAGCTTTATAATGGCCAATGTCTTACATGCCTGCTCAGCACACACCAAGTGTGTGTTTTTGGTTATCTCCATATGCAGGTTTCGTAAGGTGGAACAGGAGCCCTCCTAGGTCTCAAAGTATCCACCTTCGTGTGTGCATATATATATATATATATATATATATATATATATATATATATATATATATATATATATACATATATATATATATATATATATATATATATATATATATACATATATATATATATATATATATATATATATATATATATATATATATATATATATATATATATGTGCATGCCAGTTGCTGTTGTTGGCTGTGATCTCCACATGTGGGTGGGTTTCAGAAGATGAAAAGGAGACCTACCAGGTCTCTAAGTATCTACCTCCAGCTCTGGGCCGTGTGTGTGTGTGTGTCATTGATTGTTACCTCCATAATTTGGGTTTCAGAAGGTGGAATGGAGTCCTCTAAGGACTTGAAGTATCTACTTTCGTATTGGTGAAGGATCACGATTCATGAGCTAAAATTGTGAAGTTGTGTTGTTTGTAAAACATAAAACTGTTCTGAGGGCTCTTTTCAAGACTGTCACTGAGTCTCGGACAGCTTCCAACTGCAGCTTGTTTGAAGTAATGTTCCTGAGAATGGTTTGTAGGATCTTTCTAAGGTTCTTCTTTATCATTCATGTTGCTCTAATTATTAGCATTTGTACAATTTTGGTACTCTTCAGCTTCCAAGATCTTTTCACTTCATTCTTGAGATCTTGATATTTTGTCATTTTCTTGATTTCTGCATTATTTAGACCAAAATCAATGGGTACTGAAACCTCAATTCGCAATGCTTTCTTTTCCTTTTTGGTTGTGAATACTGTGCCCGGTCACAGTGCTTTGTTTTCCACGTTTATGCTTGATGGTATCATCAGGTCTTACGTGAGCGTTATTTCTTTGTTTTCAATTATCACTTTTGATTCATGTTTCCATGAGTTTTCTGGAACTGGGATATTGAAATTTCTGCAGACATGCCAGTGGATTACTCCACACAACTTGTGCCTTTGGGTGTACTGACATGAGTTTTTTTACATATTGATAAGAGGTGACTAATGCTTTCTGTTTCGACCTTGCAAAATCTACACTTGTCCAGTTGACTCAGTCCTGCCATCTTTAAAAGCCATTGGTTTAGTGTCCTTTGTCTTGGGCATTTATTATAAACCATTCTCCATCCCAGTTGAGCTGACCTCTTCGCAGCCATTCCAGTGATCTTTATTTGTCTATCCCCAATCTGTCCAACTCGTTTTTTTTCTTTAAAAAATATATTTCCATGCTCTTTTCTCTTTTTCCCCTTTGCCACTATATATCTATTGTTATTTCATCTTATATTTTCTTTTGTGATTTTTTGCAATCATCGTGGTTGTATTTGTTGCTGTTTCAGTTTGGTGTGTGACATCTTCTATTCGCACCTGTTTTTGGAAGTTTTTTGCAAGTTGAATGAGAGATACCTTTTCTCATTTGTTGTTTTCATGCTTGTATACAAATATTGTATTCAGTAGTCTGTTGATCTTTTTACATACCTTTATAATCCTAGAGTCATCACTCTGTGCACTTGATTGAGTTCCATCAGGCTACCACCTCCTTTTCACGGTGAGTACATTCTTGGGATGTACTGATTTTTATAGAACATTTTGTGCATAGTGAGGAGTTTCGTTGTTTTGATATCTCAAATTTGATTTACTCTTTTGGTGAATTTGCAATGCTGCAGCTGGATTGGAACACTGGTACTGCCAGTTGGTTTATGGTTTATTGTTTATTGTTTCTCGGGAAGAGATATACTTTCAGGATCAGCCTGATTCTATGTAGGTGTTTTTTGGTAATTGTTTTGCACGGTTTTTTGTGACATATTTGGTGGCCCTCTTCTACTCAAAGGTACTTGTATAATGCTTCGTTCTTCAGCTCCTGTATTGTTGTATCTCGGTCGATTTTTACGTCGTCCATTTTTGTTGGTCTACCTTGTATGAATGTGCACTTGGCACACTTATCTCAGCCAAATACCATTTGGATGTCATTGGAGTACTGTTTCTCTAGTTCAGTTGTTCTGCCAATTTTTAATCATTCAGTCACAAAGAGTTTTAAATCATCCATGTACATTGTACAGTACACGTGTCACCTTTCTGGTTTCTTTGGATTTTAGGGAGTGTCTATGTCCTTGTTCATTAATGAGGTTATTGGGTGTGTGCACACACATGTGCATTCTAGATATCAATGCAAAATGTTTTCCAACAATGGTGTTTCGCTATAATGTTGCTCACCAACAGAACACTTTTCCAACAATGTTGCAAGTTTCCATATAACATCATTGGTTCCCGTTCATGCGCTTTTATTAACCTCTGCCATCGAAGATCGGAGGTTACTGTTTTCACCCTTTTCTGTTTGTTTGTTTGTTTGTTTGTGAACAGTATTACGGAAAAACTCCTCGACGGATTTCGACGAAACTTGGTGGGGGGATTAGGTATGGTCCAAGGATCATGCCATTAGATTTTGGACTTTGTCCCCCACCCCACAAAAAAAATTTAGAGAAAAAAAAGTTTATTTTTTTTTGCATTTCTACATGTTTTAAGTGATTTCCAACCCCCACCCCAAAAAAATTCTTATAGAAAAAAAACATTTTTTGCAACTTTTCTTTCAACAAAATTTCGATTTTTTTTTTTGCATTTCTACATGTTATAAGTGATTTCCAACCCCCCCCCCCCCCAAAAAAAAAATGTTGGAGAAAAGAACTATAACTCTGTCAGCACTGTTGACATCCTATTTAATGAATAAGATATAAGGTTCACTTGAGTGACCCAGCAGTATTGGCGGCGGAGGTTTTGCACTCTACCGAGTGCTCCCCCTCTAGTTGTGAAGTGAATTTCCGCTAAACCTTTGTCTTTGTTCAGCATCCATCCAGTGAACCTATTAGTGGGGCAACTTAGCATAACAATTGTGCATTTTGTGAGGAAAGCACCAAATTTGGCACACTAGTAGCCTATCATATTATGAACAGATTTGGATATTGGGCCATCTCAAATTCAGCCGCTGATGGCTGTGGCAGCCATTTTCCACTGCCATCAAAAATTTGAGATGGCTCAATATCCAAATCTGTTCATAATATGATAGGCTACTAGTGTGCCAAATTTGGTGCTTTCCTCACAAAATGCACAAATGTTATGCTATATTTAGCTAAGTTGCCCCACTATATGCGCTTTCATTGTGATGTAATTTTCCATGAAACATTATGATGTAGAGGTATTGGGGGAGGAGGATTCTGCTCAATCATGCTTTTTAACACAATAGCCCACTCCTTCACCATTTTCCCTCACACTCCACCTCCACAAGCACCATCTATGACTATCGTCAGTGAGTTCAGTATATGACTTTAAATATACCTTTTTTATTAGTCCCCTCCCGGTTTCACTGGAGGGAACTGTAGGTTTGCTCTCCGTCTGTCCCACCTGTGGTTTTTAAGACTTTTTCCTCATACCCTTGAACATATTCAACTGAAACTTGATTCATGGCTTTATTATGATAAGTTCCAGAACAACTTCGAGTTTCAGTGAGTTTCGTCAATTTTTGAGTTTTGACCCTTTTGACCTTGTAAAATATCACATATTATACATGGGTCATTGTTCAACTGCCCTGACTTCACACCACTGCTTTACACCCATTGGCTGGAGAGATGGCCTGACTCCACCTCAATAAAATAATGCGCCACCATTGCATGAAGCAGCACATATTGACAGGCCTCAGGCCTTAGGCCTGGGTGTTAGTCCATGGACAAGTCCAATTGGAATGACACCAGGTATTGTTGGACCCCGTTATTCGTGGGAGCTACATTCCTGAGAAATGCCACAAATGTCAGGGCATTGAAATTTTTTTTAAAGATGCTCTCGGCTTCTGGAAGAGCGACGACACAGAACAAATCAGGAGACAACACAACAAAGCAAGTGAATGGAGGAAAAAAATCAACAGTAGGGCGGAGGGAGAAAGTATAAAGAGACGGACAAACAAGGGATGCAGGTAACGGTGAGGGGTAAGGGAGAATGCAAAGGGTGGACAATATGGATACAGAGGTAAAATTGTGTTTGACCAGTTTGTGATTTTGTCAAGGTCTGAGGAGAGGGAAGAGGCTGCTGCCTATCCATCAGAAGGATGGGAGATGTCATGGCAGAGAGTGGAATCATCAGCAAAGAGATAATAAGGATTTTCCAGAGTCAGTGAGATGATTGATAAAGATTAGGAATAATATGGGGGCCCAGAACACTGCCTTGGGGTACTCTAACCTTGACAGGGAGAGGAGAAGAAAGGGCTCCGTTGAGAGCCACACATTGTCTACGAGAGTGGAGGAAGTCAGTATTCCAAGAGTGGAGTTGGACTTGGATTCCATCAGCAGACAGTTTGGAGAGCAAGGTAGGAAGCCAGACTGCATCAAAAGCTCGAGATATGTCTAAAGAGATGGCCCTGATCTCATGCCTGATATTGAAGGCCTCCAACATTGTTGGGAGAGCAGAAGCAGCATGTCCAAGGGAGAGTGACCAGGTCTGAATCTGAATTGATAATTATCTGGCATGAGGCTGTTGGAGAAAAGGAATGATTTTATGTCAACTGTGATGGTGGATTCCATGACCTTGCTTATGATTGGAAGTAAACTGATCAGTTTTTAGTCTGTAGTGAAGGAGATCAGTTTTTAGCTCACCGGAACATAGTTCCAGGGAGCTTATGGGATGATGCGTCATCCTTCACTCTCTCCGTCGATCCACAAATACTTGCAACTTCTCTTAAACTACACAGACGATTTCAGTGAAACTTCACCACAACATTCATCACTGTGTATGTACCAAAGATTGTTCACACCATTAAAAAAAAATTGGGGCCTAAGGGTATCTGTGTGTGTGTGTGTGTGTGTGTGTGTGTGTGTGTGTGTGTGTGTGTGTGTGTGTGTGTGTGTGTGTGTGTGTGTGTGTGTGTGTGTGTGTGTGGGGAGGGGGGGTTGCCCCCTAAAATATGCATTTGCTCTCTTCTCAGAAACTATTGCTATCTTCAAGAAATGCTGAATGGAGAAGGTGGATCAGACTCTTCGACGGTTGCTGGAGTGAGATGTGCGTGGAAGAAGTTTCGGGAACTGAGTGGCGTACTAACGAAGAGGGGAGTGTCGTTGAAGCTGAAGGGAAAGGTGTATGCTACATGTGTGAGGAGTACGATGATTTATGGGAGTGAGACATGGGTACTGAACATGGAGCAGCAACAAAGGCTGGAAAGGGTGGAAATGTGAATGGTTCGGTGGATGTGTGGCGTATCGTTGAGAGAGAGGAAGACAAATGATGACCTGCGGAAGATGATGGGAATAGAGTCTGTGATGTTGGATGATGGATGTTGTGAAGAGAAACAGGTTGAGATGGTTGGGTCATGTGTTGAGGAAGGATGAAAGTGACTGGGTGAGAGGAGTGTTGGAAATGAGTTTAGTCGGAAGTAGAGGACGGGGAAGACCGAGAAAAACTTGGCTAAAGGTGGTGGAAGAGGAAATGTGGGCAAGGGGATTAAGAAGGGGAGATGCAGAAAATAGGGTAAAGTGGAGAAGATTGTCATGGGGCCCGCAAGGCTAACCCATGCTTTAGCGGGGAAAATGGCCTTTAAATGCTTGTGTGTCTCTTCTCAGAAACTACACAAACAATTGCAATGAAACTTAACCATCACCTGCATCACTCGTGATGTACCAAAGTTTGTTCACGGCATAAAAAAAACAAATCCAGAGGTAATTACTTTCTTCTCCATTACATGTTTTGTGGGTCATTCATGCCTACCAGTGGTTTCCTGGTTATCTTATCCAGCCACTACCAGGTGAGCGCCGAGGGGTATTGCCCCTATACTATGTTTTATGTAATGCAGTAATGTTGACCTCTTGGATTGCCTCTGGTCAGATTTGCCTTTCAGGAAGAGAAGGCAAGTTGTTTCAGAGCAACTACCTCACCACAGGATTCAATGTAATGTGGATGTGAAGAAGGGTAGTATACCTGAAGATGAGATGACATAAATCTGTGCTTAAGGGAGAGCAGCTTTCTGTGGAAGAATTCCTGGGCTGAGTTAATATCAGGGGCAGTTGATCTGGGAGACCAGTCCTGAAGAGAGATGGCTGTTTGCAGTCCTTACAAATCTGCCTGAGTGAACTGCCAGACTTGCCGGCATTAAGGCAGCACTCTGAGATTATCCGGAAAGATGTTGACTCACACAAACATATGATCAGATGAATCAATTGGAGCAGAGGAAGACCAGGAGACATTTGCAGGGAAGTTTGTCATCAATAAGTCCATAAGGGAAGATTTGCCATTGGGAGAAATCTGGGTTGGAAAGCTTACAGATTGAGTCAATCCCATGGAGTCACAGAAATCCTTTGTTGAAGTGCCATGGCTAGTGAAAGAGGTACCAACACTCAGCCAATTTGCAAGTTGACAATTAAAATAGCCACATATGAGGAAGATATATATATATATATATATATATATATATATATATATATATATATATATATATATATATACATATACATATATATATATATATATATACATACATACATATATATATATATATATATATATATATATATATATATATATATATATATATATATATATATATATATATATATATATATATATATATACAGTGGGGAGAACAAGTATTTGATACACTGCCGATTTTGCAGGTTTTCCCACTTACAAAGCACGTAGAGGTCTGTAATTTTTATCATAGGTACACATCAACTGTGAAAGACGGAATCTAAAACAAAAATCCTGAAAATCACATTGTATGATTTTTAAATAATTAATTTGCATTTTATTGCATGAAATAAGTATTTGATACATCAGAAAAACAGAACTTAATATTTGGTACAGAAACCTTTGTTTGCAATTGCAGAGATTAGACGTTTCCTTTAGTTCTTAACCAGGTTTGCACAGACTGCAGCAGGGATTTTGGCCTACTCCTCCATACAGATCTTCTCCAGATCCTTCAGGTTTCGGGGCTGTCACTGGGCAACACAGACTTTCAGCTCCCTCCAAAGATTTTCTATTTGTTTCAGGTCTGGAGACTGGCTAGGCCACTCCAGGACCTTGAGATGTTTCTTTCGGAGCCACTCCTTAGTTGCCCTGGCTGTGTGTTTCAGGTCGTTGTCATGCTGGAAGACCCAGCCACGCCCCATCTTCAATGCTCTTGTTGAGGGAAGGAGGTTGTTGGCCAAGATCTCGCGATACATGGCCCCATCCATCCTCCCCTCAATACGGTGCTGTCGTCCTGTCCCCTTTGCAGAAAAGTATCCCCAAAGAATGATGTTTCCACCTCAATGCTTCATGGTTGGGATGGTGTTCTTTGTGTTGTACTCATCCTTCTTCTTCCTCCAAACACGGCAAGTGGAGTTTAAACCAAAAAGCTCTATTTTGGTCTCATCAGACCACATGACCTTCTCCCATTCCTCCTATGGATCATCCAGATGGTCATTGGCAAACTTCAGACGGGCCTGGACATGCGCTGGCTTGAGCAGAGGGACCTTGCGTGCACTGCAGGATTTTAATCCATGACGGTGTAGTGTGTTACTTATGGTTTTCTTTGATACTGTGGTCCCAGCTCTCTTCAGGTCATTGACCATGTCCTGCTGTGTAGTTCTAGGCTGATCCCTCACCTTTCTCATGATCATTGAGGCTCCACGAGGCGAGATCTTGCATGGAGCCCCAGACCGAGGGAGATTGACTGTTATCTTGAACTTCTTCCATTTTCTAATAATTGTGCCAACAGTTGTTGCCTTCTCACCAAGCTGCTTGCCTATTGTCCTGTAGCCCATCCCAGCCTTGTGCAAGTCCACAATTTTGTCCCTGATGGCCTTAGACAGCTCTCTGGTCTTGCCCATTGTGGAGAGGTTGGAGTCTGATTGATTGAGTGTGGACAGCTGTCTTTTATGCAGATAACGAGTTCAAACAGGTGCAGTTAATCCAGGTAATGAGTGGAGAATGGGAGGGTTTCTTAAAGACAAAACTAACAGGTCTGTGAGAGCCGGAATTCTTTCTGGTTGGTCGGTGATCAAATACTTATTTCATGCAATAAAATGCAAATTAATTATTTTAAAATCATACAATGTGATTTTCAGGATTTTTGTTTTAGATTCCATCTTTCACAGTTGAAGTGTACCTATGATAAAAATTACGGACCTCTACGTGCTTTGTAAGTGGCAAAACCTGCAAAATCGGCAGTGCATCAAATACTTGTTCTCCCTACTGTATATATATATATATATATATATATATATATATATATATATATATATATATATATATATATATATATATATATATATATATATATATATATATATATATATATATAGATATATAGGTTGAGTGTGTCGTCGCTTCTATTTTTTTTACATGCATAATTTCTGGATTCGTTCAGATAACTGGGCATGGTTTAAAACCAGGGATAGCCAATGGACTCTCTACTTGTTCATGTCACTCTCACAATGTTGAAGAAGAAGATTCATCCAGGTTCTCACGAGCTATAGCAACTCGTATGGACCGAACAAACTTTTCTACTTCTCATATATTTTCTTGCACTATCAGCAGTGCAGCATTCTGCATTTGCCTTCTGCCATTTCATATCACCGTTACTGTGAAAGCTTCATTTGTATCCAGTGTGTATCAGACTGGGGCATTCGTATTTTCTTAAGCCTTTTTGGATCACTTTACTGGGTGGAATATTCACTCTTATTCACAGCTCATATCAGCCCAGGACATTTGTATTTTTTCCCGCTGAAACTCAACACTTTGCGCTGGAGGCTTTTGGCATGGAGACGTGTCACAGTGTCAAGGAGCATTTGCTGCAGCTGAATCTTGGGGAATTGTTCTTTTGTTAAATTCATGGAGTGCATCTGGAACCCTGGGACTGCCTGCATTCGTCTAACCACCGAATGACCACACGTGAGTAAAAATTTAATTTACACTTGACTTCTACAAGTGGTTAAAAGTTGATCCATGTTGTCGGAGAGAGAGAGAGAGAGAGAGAGAGAGAGAGAGAGAGAGAGAGAGAGAGAGAGAGAGAGAGAGAGAGAGAGAGAGAGAGAGAGAGAGAGAGAGAGAGAGAGATAGAGATAGAGATAGAGATAGAGATAGAGATAGAGATAGAGATAGAGATAGAGATAGAGATAGAGTCTTCATAGTTTGGAGAATGGTACAGGACACAAACAAGAGGTGAAAGCGGAAGGGAAGTCGCAGCCAGAAGTACTCCTGGGAGTTTGGAGGTGTAAGAGCAGTACAAGGAGAATACGAAATAGAGTTCCTGATGTACAGTGCGACTCTGCCACCATGACAGGGTTCAGGTCAATCAAACTGGAGAAGAGAATAGCCATGGGAGAGACACTAATGAGTCAGGAACGTCCTGTGTGACGAAGGATTCTGTGAAAGTTAAACAGATGATGTCTGGGCTGTCAGCAGCAGCATGGATTGAGAGATGTCAGGTTTGAGCGGAAACCACGGATGTTTGAGGTCCACACAGTGTGGGACAGGGGAGGTGGCATTGGGAGGGTGCGGAACATATGGGAGGGTGAGGGATTGGGGGAGGAGGCTGGTATGGTGCTGGCTGGATTTGAAGATAGGAGTGAATGATGGGGGGGGGTTGGATTGGGCTAGAAGAGGGGGAAGTTGAGAGGAGGCAGGACGAGGTGCAAGTCATGAGGAGGAAGCTTGGAGAGGGTGTTGTGAGGTGGGGGGTTGGAGAGCATGGAGCAAAGGGGGGGGAGACTGGGAGATGTTGGGGAGAGGGCGAAGCTAGGAGTGATTGGGGTGAGTAGAAGCTTGGAAACGGTGGAGCGGGGGGCGAGTTAGGAGAGGGTGGGGTGAGGGGAAGCTTGCAGAGGATAGGATGAGGGGGAAGCTAGGAGAGGATAGGGTGGGGGGAAGCCAAGAGATAATAGGGTGAGTGGGAAGCTTGGACAGGACAGGGTGAGGTGGAAGCTTATGGAGGGTGGGGTGAGGTGGAAGCTTGGTGATGGTAGATGCAGAGAGTGAGGCCATGTGGTGAAGAAATGCTGAAGAGGGGGACATGCAGAAGGGATGGGGTTGGAAGGACCATGGGATAGTTTGTAGGAGATACAGTGTGTGGCAGGGTACTGACACAGAGGAGTTTGACACTGTAAAATAATGTGAAGCTGATTTGTTTGTTGAGAGCAGACAACCTCTGCAAACTGTACTTCTTAATATACCCATATTTAAAATTCTGAGATAAAGATCATGGGATGGGCAGAGTGAGTTGTTGTTGAAGGCACGGAGAAAGATCGAGCTGTAGGAACCAGAGGATGGATGACCATTGGCTTTGGTGAGAGGTTTGCAAAATATGTCTTGTGAAGAAGAGGAAGAAGAGATCGTGCTGAAGAAGAATAATATGTGGCGTGCTGATGCCAGATAGGAAAGGGAATTGAAGCATTTTAATAGTTTTTGAAAAGCTTTTAAAGGAAGGAAAAAAGAAGCGTTTTCTTCATTGAAGATAATGAGAAATGAGAGAGGAGAAGGAGAAATGTACAGGAAGTACAGGTAAAAGGCAGAATAAGATAGTGTATGAGTTAGACTTTTTTGGGGTTTTATTTTATTTTTAGCCAGAGGAAATAGGAAAGTATTTAAAGGTAGAGATGACAAAAATTTTGGAAAAGATAAACGACGACAAAACAACCTCAAATCTAAGATGATTAGCACTTGGAACCTGGGAAGACCTAATAGTCTGGATGCAGAACTGGAATTTTACCCTATGTGTGTTTTGGAGTACATACACAATTTTATTTCAGATTCTGGTAACATAGACTATACTAAAGTCAAATCTGAGTGATGCCACTTTGTCACGCTTGAGCAATTTTTTTTAGCAGCAAAATTCAAAATAGCCGCCATCAAAACGGTTTTTTGGCGGTAACTCGGCCAAAAATCGAGATATGAACCCGATTTCAGTGGCAAACCCTATGTTTTGGGGGTCAAGGAATACACTGATATGTTTAAATAAACCATACAACTCATAATAATAGTCTATATTGCAATTTTTCTATTTAGATATAATATTTTGACTGAAAAAATATCGACCGAACTATTTTCAGCCGTGACTATGCCCAAAATCTATATGAACCTGATTTAAGTGGCAAAAAGTATATTGTATTGTATTGTTACAGTATATTGTATTGTATTGTATATCTTTATTTCCAACAGTACAGTTGAGTAATACAATGATGAGGTAACTACAAACTATAATGAATTATATTAACACATAACCAAATAAATGTAATAAGCAAGGTTTACACAAATTTTACACAAATTCAAATCCAAAAAGGGGTCTGTACATGCTATCAACTATGAATACACTGATTGGTTGCTGATGAACTTCTTTCATTCTGCTTTCACTCAATCTCACATACAAGACAGCTGCATAAATCAAATAACTCGTGTTCACTCAAGTTCCACAGCTTCGCTTGCTGATACAGACTTTGTTTGGTCGTTCTACATTCCTCCATACCATGGCAGCCACAGAACAATGAACAGGAGAGCCTGGCGGCAGAGCAACTACATCTTGTTGCACAGGGTTGCACTGAGCTGCATCCACACCTGATCATCTTGAGAACATTATCAGGAGCTCTGATGACATCCGGAGGCAGAGACACAGGGAGCAACATGCTCGACACTTCTTCATGTGACCATCCATGACTCGTTGGATCGATCAATGGTGGGTCTGGATCTAATGCAGCCCGCCATTTTGCTGCCTGCAAGTGCACCCTGAGAACGTGTTGGATGAATGCCATAGTGGTTGGTGGTAGAGTTTTTAACTCTGGTGCTGATGTCAGCTTCTTGTTAACCATCTTTGAAGACCACACATCAAATCGAATAGCTGACATGTCTTCTGTTTCCTGGGATCCATAGCAAGCAGCAAAGAAGGCAGTTGCTTCAGATATGACATCTGGTAATTCTGCATCAAGATCACCAAGATAATTTAATTGACGACCATCTTTGAGGTGTTTCACAATTGTGCCTTTTCCGATACCCCACAGGTAGGCAAATGTGTCACATCCAGACACCACATGTGCTGCCAGAACTTGGGTGACAATATGTGCATGCTTCTGCACTGTCACCTTGATGTCAACAGACGATCTGTCACGACTTGTACCAGCCATCACAAGGTTGCATGTCAATTCCTTCAGTTGGTAAAAATGCAACAGCAATATGAATACATCTGTGTCGTCTGAAATTGCCCGGATACTCAGAACTCCTGATGAGGCTAGAAGGACCATTTGTTGTACCATAATAACATCGGCTTCTTCGTGAGTGGTTCTTAGGTCAGGCCTCTCTACTACTTGGTATTCTGCAATTTCCATAGGTATTGGGTTAGGTCCAGTTAATATGAGCTTTGTGTTGGTAGAAAATGCTTCAGGATGGTCTTTGATGTAGCTGCAAATGATATTTATTAACTGGACTTTGTTCTCTGTCACTGTCAAAACGATCTATTGTGTAGGGAGTGACGTCGTCAGATTCAGCTGGTGTCGTCGACTGGCATCTTTGCCTGCTCGAGAGGTTCGCGTGACTTTCATGATGCTGTTGTCATAATGCCGGTCAAAGACCAAATACGTATCACATATCTTCAGCTTATCTCTCAAATAAGAAAGAAGATTCTGCACATAGTCCTCTACTGTTCCTTTCGATGGACATTGAATCACCCACAGCATAGCACAACCATCTACAATGATTGCTCCATCAGCTGGAAACATTCTGTCAGACACCTCTACCTGCAATTTCTGCTTCAAGACTGCTTTCGATTTTGTTATTCGCATGTCACCGTTATCTTCAAACATAGAAGGCGGTACTGGGGCGAGCTCAAACTTCAGGATATCTTTCAGGTTGATGTCCCTCACTGCCTGAAGGCCCAACACTCTTGAATATATGAGCCCCGTGTCATATACAGGTGTTTGTCAGACCTTTATCTGCTTTCAGGACATTGACATCGTGACTACTTGTTTGCTGAGCGGCTTGTTGAAGATTCTGGCCATTGCTCCTCATACTCCTTCATCTGCTTGACTCCTATGCCAACATAAATGTCAGCGTTGACAATGTTTGGACTCATTCTTCCAGTTACAATGTTCACAAGCCCATCCGGGTGATTCTCTGGTTGTAGAGGGTCAATACATGTGGCCAATCTTTCTCGTAGGTTCTGTCTGTCACTGAAATCGGGTTCATATCTCGATTTTTGGCCGAGTTACGGCCAAAAAACGGTTTTGATGGTGGCCATTTTGAATTTTGCTTCCCCAGGAGTTTCCCCTTCCCCAGGAGATTTTGAGAAATTGATCGTCGGAAACGGAATTTCCTGCGTTCTTGGAAGTTTTCTACAGTTCGTTGCATTCTTCCCTGGCCCAACAGTTCAGCACATTCAAAGTGGCAAACTTGCCCAGCCAATCCTTAGTTTAACTACGCCAGTGCACACCTGTACAATGTGAAATGATGGCGTTGACCGTCTGTGTGCTAGGTGAAGCCTGCCATCACCATGCGCTGAGGTTGCAAAGCTAGGGCAGGGGGTCTCCCCACAAAAGAGATCAGATAGAACGGCGGAATGTGAATTATTTTATTACTCGTAAATGATGCTATTTTGGAAAAGATGGCGCTTGTGTTTCCGAAGGAAAATGTCACACACATCATGTGGTGATATGGGGAAGTCATGGTGTATGTTCATAAATGCCAGAGATGCCTGCCATCTGACTTTCTCTTTTCGGTAGGTCTTCAGTCGCCGCAGGCAAGAAAATGAGCATTCAGCCTACAGGGAGGGTGCATCCAATATGGAGTAGGACTTTGATCGATGGGAATTCTTCTCCATATTATACCACACGAAAACAATCCTGCAGGCCGACCCTGTTGTGACTCATCTGCATGTATTTTATAAGCCAATTCACACACGTCATACCTAGTTACTCTACGAAAAAACAAACATTCCTGGCTATACTTCAGCTGAAGGGCCCAAAACATCTGACATTCATAGGTTGTAAGCTATTGGAACAGTGTGGAGAAAGAATGAACAGCGCAACATTGTTTTCCTTGGCCCAGTTTATCAGGTGAATAGCTACGTGGCTTCTGTGACAAACATATAGGACAAGTATTGTGTCTGAAGCATCCCGATGTTGTACATATTTAATGAAATGTTCCTGTATATAGTTTCAAACAACCTGGGAATTTGACCATCCTGTTTGTATCAGGATTCCATCAGCACCGACAGTTTTCCTCTGCATTAAGTCTGGCACCATTTGCTGTCTGCAAAGAACAAAGAATGTTGGTATATGATTTTGCCTGTGCATTAACCACTCCAATAATGGTAACAGTCTTGCTTCTTTCAGCCATGACAGCTTGGGGATGATATCCTCCACCTGCAACAACATTAGGCAGCTTGTATTCTGTATTGATGCCCTTCTCATTTATATCTATACTAATAAAAGGAAGTGTGTGTGTGTGTGTGTGTGTGTGTGTGTGTGTGTGTGTGTGTGTGTGTGTGTGTGTGTGTGTGTGTGTGTGTGTGTGTGTGTATCCTCCATAACTCTCTTCTTCTTTCGGCTGCTCCCGTTAGGGGTCGCCACAGCGGATCATCCATATGATCTGCATCGTGATTTGGCACATGTTTTACACCAGATGCCCTTCCTGACGCAACCCTGGTCGCCTCTTACGACACAGGGATCTGGTACACCTATTTTAACCGGGGTATACACCGGCCCAGTACACTGGTACTCATTTCGCCGACCTCGGAAGGATGACAGGCTGAGTCGACCCCCTGGTGTTATACGACTTGGTATATACATATATACACATACATACATATATATGTACATACATATATATATATATATATATATATATATATATATATATATATATATATATATATATATATGTTCAGTGGCCCAATGAGGCTTGAACTCATGACCTTTTGGGTCCCAAGCCACTGCCCTAACCACTGCGCCAACACCAGGCTCCATAACTCCATAACTCCTCCATAACTCCAAAACCATAAAACCTAGCAGCGTGAAACTTTGTATGCATACCAAGAAAACTCCAAGGTAATGCAAGATTGAAAATTGGGTGTTTGAGTGAATTAAAACACCCCTTTTGAAAATAATTAATGGCCTTATTTAATTATATCCTTCATCAGGCGATCCTCGGCCACCTTGCTGTCTGGGGTCTTTAGGCGTTTCCTCCGTAACTTCACTGGGGTCTGAAGCCGCCATGTTTTTGGCCTGCTCAACCTTGCCTTGACTTGAATCAGGCTGCAACGATTTCTTAATGATAAAGTTGTTGTTTTCACTTTCCTCACTCATTATCGAATGCCTGTTTATCATAGCTATGAATCACTGGGTACATTGCAATGCTTATAAACGCCCGGAGACGTCAGCGTTCATTATTTTATTTCATTTCTGCACATGCGATTGCCATGAGTATCTCTTAAACTCAGGAGAATTACAAAATTTAAGCTCCAGAATCGAACTTACAAACAGTTGCGACTCTTAGAAAAGTGTTCATTTGTCCAATTTGGATATACGTGACATTTTGGGCGTCTCCGGGAGGTGTATGATGAATATGACAGTTTGGTGATTGCCAATTGCGTGCCAAGGGAGCTGTTTATCAACCGTTTCATTGCAGTGCTTGCTTGAGTCCTTAAGCCAATTGGCGAGTGCTCGCCAAGCTGCTTGGTTGTTCGTTTCGGGAAAAAGTAACATGCTTTCAATCTCACATCGATTTCAATCTCACATAATACGTTTCCGCCTTTCTTGGGTCCCGCGGTGCCATGCGCTGGGTGCCTCAGGAGTTGTCTCATCCACTGAAAATGTGCAATTTTATTTTCACAGGACATCGCTTTGTTTAACCTTTTTGTGCGATCTCCTTTTGTACCTCTAACTTCGACATCCATACATATTAAAAAATACAAGATCCATCCGACCAGGTGTTCGCCATGTTTGTTCTAACTGTGAAAGCAGAGAGTATAGATCAACATTTTGTGTTCTGTGGCTTGATACATTTTGGAATTGAATTTTGCTAATTACCCACTTTAAATACTCCTTTAAAGAATGCTGTTTCAAGGTAAATCTTTGTGTTTGTCGTTTCTGTTTATTTGATGTGTGAGTACATTTACACATGTGTGTATGTATATAAGCTGTAGTACTACAATGGCATTTGGCACCGGTGTGGGTGTTATTGATTATTGGTTATCTCCATATATGGATTTCAGGAAGCGGAAGGGAGCTTTCCCAGGTTTCAAAGTATCCATTTCTGTATGAGTGTGTGTTTGTGTGCTTGCATTTCTGTGTGTGTGTGTGTGTGTGTGTGTGTGTGTGTGTGTGTGTGTGTGTGTGTGTGTGTGTGTGTGTGTGTGTGTGTGTGTGTGTGTGTGTGTGTGTGTGTGTGTGTGTGTGTATATATATATGTGGTAGTTGGTTGCTATCTCCATATGTGGGTTCCAGAAAGGGGAAATGGAGCCCTTCCAGGTCTCAAAGAATCCATCTCCGTTTGAGTGTGTGTTTGTGTGTGTGCACGCATGTGTGTGTACGTTCAAGTTGCTATTGTCTGCTATCTCCACATGTGGGTGGGTTTCAGAAGGTGAAACATCGACTTACCATGTCTCAAAGTATCCACGTGTGTGTGTGTGTGTCATTGATTGGTATCTACATATGCGAGTTTCAGAATGTAGAATAGAGTCCTCCCAGGGTGGGCTCAAAGTACCCTCCTTCATTTTGGGAAGGGGTCACGATTCATGAAACATTCTGTGAAGTTTTCTGTTCTCAAAGTTTTGTGCTGAGGACTCTCTTCACGATCGTCACTGAGCCTCGGACAGCTTCCAACTGTAGTTCGTTTGTCGTAATATTCCCAGGGATGGTTTTTAATATCGCTGTCAAGTTCTTTGTCATCATTCCCGTAGCTCCAACTATCAGTGGTTCAACTTTGGCATTCTTCAGCTTCTTGGATCCTTTCACTTCATTCTTGAGGTCTTGTTATTTGGTCATTTTCTTGATTTTCATTATTTAGTCCAAAATCACTGGTATTAACATCTGAGTTAGCAATCCCTTCTTCTCTTTTTTTTGTACCGAAGCATGATATTTGGTTGCAATGCTTCGTTTTCAATGTTCATGCTCGATGGGATCATTTGGTTGTATGTGAGCAGTACTTCCATGTTTTCAGTCCATTCTTTTGGTTAATGTTCCCACAAATTTTCTGGAACTGGGATGTCAAAGTTTTTGCAGATGTGCCAGCAGTTAACTTGACAAACTCTGTTGTGTTGTGTGTACAGCTGTTCTGACATGAGTTTTTTTTCCTTCACCACCGAAGGTGAAGGAGGTTATGTTTTCACCCCTTAATGTCTGTTTGTCTGTCTGTTTGTTTGTGTACAGAATATCTCAAAAAGTTGAAGACAGATCCGGATGAAATTTTGGAGACAGGTTCGGTGTGTAACAAGGGCGAACTGGTTAGATTTTGGTGAAGATCTGGATCCAGATCCGACTACTAGAATTTTTAAAGTGATTCTTCACTATTGAGAGATAGGGCTAAAACTGTATATAGCAGGATATCTCAAAAAGTTGTGGACAGATTCGGACGAAACTTGGTGGTCATGTTGGGTGTGTCAGAAGGACGAATTGGTTCGATTTTGGTGAATATCCGAATCCGGATCCGGATACGAGAATTATTTAATTTTTAAAGTGATTCTTCACCATTGAGATAGGGCCAAAAACTATACATAGCATCATATTTGAAAAATGTATTGGGCTGGATATGTTCTTGTGGATCAGGCATTGCATAGTTGAGGTATGCGCTCCACCGACTGAGTGCCCTTCTACTGTAGTATTTATCATGAGAATGTAGCAACTCGCATAGGTCATTATCCTCAGTTAAAACAAGCCTGTGCCTCTTTTGTGACTTGACGTGTGGTGAAGTGAGCACAGCGAGCCGATCCATATATATATATATATATATTAATATATATATATATATATATCTATATATGCATATCTATATATATATATATATATATATATATATATATATATATATATATATATTAAGGTGGTAGTGTGGTGTAAGTATTTTATATGGGGTATACATTATAATGGTTGTACTATTCTTTGTTGATTCGTTTAAGTACACAAAAGTGTCTTCCTTCATTGTCTTTCACATTTATAACTTTACAGTTTAGAACTTTACAAACAGGAAACAAGATTTTGCCTCCATCTTTGCTTCCTGTGGTATATAAAGAAATATTCCTTGTTTATTCAACCAGAAGTGATGGGGCATGGGGGAGAGTGTTGCTGCACTGAAAAACACAACATGGTTTATACTTTGACACCTACCATTTTCTTTCACACATTTCATTGATGGGAACAAATGATCTTGTACTCTTGCAAAGAAAGGGTGGGGGAGGACCAGCCATGAAGTTGGGAAAACTGGACACTGATGTTATGTAAGCACATAGAGAGTTAGATATGTCCCTTCTGTGTCAGTAGCTGCCAGTAGATATGACACCTCGTTTTCAGTCCAGCTTCCAGGCAGAATAAGCTCAGCTGAAGCTGTCTACATGTCATTCACGTTTAGAACAGGACCATTCTGTATCCATCATGGATATCCTGCTGTGTATTCGGCTGGCAACCCACCAGCCTACTTGGGTTGACCGCATCCCAAACAGATAAACGCTTTTGGGGATGCTCTTTGATCTGCTCCCAGTGTTTCTCACTCTCACTCAGTCCAAGGTCCCCATTCATGACCATAAAGTGAATAACAAAGTGACTTCTTCGAAGTCTGCAAAAAGGGAAAAGAAGGTGATGGAGATGTCTCCCTTTTGTGTGTGTCCTAAATGTTGACTTTTTTTGCTCAATGCTTAAGGATTTCACTCGATCTGTGCAGAGAATTAATGTAAGAATTTAAGCTCAAGGGGATTGCATTCTGTGTTGTAGTCAAGGTTTAAAGCTGGATACTTTGGTAATGGATGCTGTTAGCCATCATATGACGATGAGGTGTACATAACATATTGTCATGTGGAAGGGGGAGGGATCCATAGTGAGACTGGAAAGTGTAGTATTGTCCATGTGTTTCGAGTAGGTTAGATTGCCATGTAACAGGGATCTATCACAGTAAGTCATTTTTTACACGTGATGCTGAGGAGGCAGCGTAAGTAATTTATAGACTGGGTAGACAGATTAATTATGCATGTGTTCAAACTTCTTGTTTGTATATATATATATATATATATATATATATATATATATATATATATATATATATATATATATATATATATATATATATGAGGCCCCGTGAGGAGGAGTGATGTAAGCGACATTTTTTTAATGATCTGATGATGATCGGCTCGGATGATAGGGTAAGGGTTAAAATAGTGCTATATGGCATTAACTCCAAAATGGCCGATGTGTCCCTTACATCACTCCTCCTCGCGGCTCCTCATATATGTATGTATATATATATATATATATATATATATATGTATATATATATTTATATGTATATATATTGTTGTGGAAATGGCCCTTAGTGTGTTACTAAATATAGGATTAGCCCAGATCCTCCATTAAATGCATGTTTAGCCAGGTTGTTCGGTAAAACTGGTGAAACTGAGTGCCGGTGTGGCGTGATCGGCTGAATAGGGCTGGCTGTGTGTGTCATCAGTCGGCTTTGAGGTGAGCGAGGGCCGAAAAGGAGAAGTGAAACTGAAGAAGTAAAACTGCAGTGGGCTTTGAGGCGAGCGAGCAAAGGAAAGGCAGTGTGAATCTGCTGGGAGAGAAGCTGAACCTGAGCGCGACGAGCTTGCGATCGGCAGTGGTGAAACTGAGGGCCGAGGTGGGGCGCGATCGCCTTTCGTGAGGAGCACATCGACAGGTTCATCCAGAGTCCAGTGACGGAGCCTCTGACTGTCCCTACTCACCTCACGACTCGACGACATCTTGGAATCCCATGGACCCAGCCTGCGGAGCCCAACACCTCAATTTGGCCTGGTCTGGTGAACAGGCCAGGCCTGGGATTGTATACTGGACCTTGGGAGAATCCAGCTGAAACCCACCATTGATCTATCGCTCTGGTGCAGTCGACCTCGTGGGGAATGAACGAGCCGAGGCTGCGTGCGTGAGGGCTGCGACACATGGACGAGTGCCATTTTGCCACATGGCGTGTTTGAGCTTGGGCGCTCGAATCCGTGGACATCAGCTTGTCACGAGCCACATTCGTGCTTTGACACTTTCCTCTCATCCATAAAACATCACCAAGTACTCTGTGCCTTGGCTGCATGCTGTCTGTGTCTTGTCTGCATGTTGTTTAAGGCTTATCTCATTAGGGTCCCCTTCGAAACCCGTAATCTGTAGCTCCCTAGTTAAGAACGGGTTATAGATTAATTATAACATTGTCGTGAATGATTTGCTTGTGTCGTGTTCCCCGATGTCCCCAATAAATCTGGCTGATTCGTATGAAGTTGCTGCTTTGAATTAATTTGTGTCGCGCCGAGGAACGATCCGCTCGATTTGGATATAAAAACCAAAATGGTTACAGACTGGCAGACTTCGCTCGGTATCTGACAAAACCAGTCTGTAACCGGGGTCTATTTCCCCAACTGGTAAGGTCCAGGGGTACATTGGTATCGCGATTCGAGACGTGTGGCCCGAGACCTGAGCCGAACCAGCCGGCCTTATAACCCCGGAGACGGCGGTAGTTAGGGTGGCGCCAAATCTGTAACATTTGGCTGTCGAGAGTACGGTGCGAAAACCCAAACTGGTTACGGACAGTGATTGGTGCACTCGTTCGAACCCCCGAACCTCAACACTGGTAGTCAGGAGTGGAATATTTGGACCAGTGCTGGATTAACCATTAGGCAGACAAGGCATGTGCCTTAGGGCCAGCCAAAAATTCAGGCCAAAAATTATTTTCACATTAAATATTTGTCTTTTTTTGTATTAAATATTTTGTTCTTGAATCAGTTTATCTTTTGTCTGGGGTCCATTTCCATGAGCCAGAGATCTAATTTAAAATTTTCAGGCCATTCTCTAGAATTTAAAAATGTGCCTTAGGGCCAGCCGAGGCTTAATCTGGCACTGATTTGGACCTGTGGTGCATTTCGCACCCCGAACATTGGTTACGAGAGGCGCGAGAGAGAAAAAAAACGGTCCAAATTTGCTTTGATTTTATTTTGAGCGGATCGGGTGTAAAACTTCGAAATTATAAAGAAAAATGGAGTCGCAAAATGGCGGCGCGGCTCCACCTCAGCGCGACACGAAGCGGAGGTGGGCTAATAATAGTGCAACGAACGGCACAACACGAGGCGGGGGCTCCCACCCACCGGTTCAAACCACGTGGTCACGGCATGCGCCATGGCGGACGAGGCAGGACAACTACGTGTACATTGGCAAGTTTCAGGCACGATTGGGGGATGCCTTGGAACAGGTGAGGCATTATGAGAATTATATAAAGGAGTTACAAATTAAATTGGACGAGGCACAACGGCACGCAGACGAGGTTCAGGAAAATTATGTGTACGGGGGTTACAACAATTGGCCGATGAACGGCAACGAATTCGGTGGCTGAAAGAGGACTTCGCCAACGGAGTCGACGAACTATGTGGAGAAAAGAATAAAGTAGTGTTGTTTACCCGTGAGTTGGAATATGAGAAGAGCTAACTGAACAAAAGAATAGAGGAGGAGCAAATTAGTAACTCCCAGGATAGGGAGAACTTGGAAAATTATGAAAAAAAAAAAGCTAGAAAAGGAAAAATATGAACACGATTTGGAATTGAAACAACTGAAGGAAGAGGTAAGATCAGGCAATCAGATAAGAGAAAGTCTAGAACAGAACATAAAAAGAGGAGAGAAATATCTAGAGCAAAGGAAGGAAGAATTGTTGGAAAGGTCAAGATGGTTTGAAGAACTACAGGGAGAAATGAGGAAAGTCGAGTGGAGTACCCATGAGTTGGAACAAGAGAAGAGCGAACTGAACGAAAGAATAGAGGAAGAGCAACTTAGTAACTCCCAGGATAGGGAGAACTTGTAAGAAGAATGGAAAACAAAGCTGGAAAAGAAAAAACGGGAACACGATTTGGACTTGGAACTACTGAAGGGAAGGGTAAGAGCAGGCAATCAGATAAGATAAATCCGAGAACAGGAGATATAAGAAAAGAGAAACACCTGGAAGAACTAGAGGAATACGGTAAGAGAATGGACGAATTGAGGAAGGAAGCATGCGAAAGAGGTGTGGAGATCCTCAAAAAATTAGGGGAAAGAGCTTCTGAGTTACAAAAACACCAAAATAAAGAGAGGGAATTACAAAACGAGCTGGGGATGTTAAGAGAGGAAAGAACGAGAACGGAAAATGAAACGTTAAGGAACCACATTGTGCAGATAGAACAGTTAGAAGCCAAAACAAGGTTGGAGTACACGGAGATGATGAAAGAACAAGGAATGATGCAGGAAAAGGAAATCAGCCAATTGAAAGAAACGACGAGATTGGAGAAGGAAGAACAAGAGAGACAGGGGAGAGGAAACAAAAAGAAAATGAATTTGAAACTGACCAACTAAAGGAGAGATCAAGGTTGGAGTACGCGGAGATGGAAAAACTCGGGAAAGATAACGAACAACTAAAAAGGCTCGGAGAGGAAGAATGACTCAAATGGAAAGGAAAATGGAGCCAGGAAGTAGAACAGCACAATAATGTGGGATGTGTGACATCACCACAGGGTGTAATGTTAGTGGTGCGGAACTTGATTGACATCACTCGCCTGATGAAACCACAATTATAGCAAACCCTGGTGAAGGAGACATTGAGGGAGCATACGGGTTGTTGACGAATGAAACACATTTTGAGCAGGTCCAGCATGTGGAGCTGACAGCCCCAGAGGTGTGTGGCGAACCGAAGATGAGTAACCTGCTGGAGAGAAGCGACCGGACAGAGGTGACTCTGGAACGAAGCAGGTACGTGGGCACATGCATACATGGTGTGGACAATGAGCTTAAGGTAGGAATTGAATTTTCTGTTGATGAAGAGACTCTGTCCGATTGGGTGCACATATGCGTGACTCCTGAATGTGTGTGTGGAGTGCCTGTGAATGAATGCTGTGAGCCCACACTCCAGACTACAGCACCGGTATGTGCTGCCGAGGCCGAAGTGTGTGTGGGTACTCACATGGCGCTCGGGAATGTAGCCCTGGAGTGTGAGGCGGTTGGTTAGTGCGCCGGCAAGGTTGAATGTGTGGAAGGTCAACACATAACCTTGGAATGTGTGCAGCCTGCTGTGTGTGGGAGTCCTGGGCATGGAATGAGTGGTGACGTAGGAAATAGGTTTGAGGTGCAAGAGGAAATAGAAATGCCACCAGGACAGAACTTGAGACAGGGGACAA